>NC_040029.1:7560990-7755455 GCF_000972845.2 Larimichthys crocea | reverse complement strand
ATTATTTCCCTCCGCGAGCGGAAACCCCCCTTCGCACCGCGCATGCGCAGCGGGCGGGGCCTGCGTGACCGTGACGCAGACTCTTTTTGTTTGGACCCGCACTCGGACTCGTCACTCGCTTTGATTCCCCCTCCTGGTTCACAACCGTTTTTTATCTGCATTAATTTCGGTGAGTACCTTCACTTACACCTCCAATCGTCCGCGGAGACACAGACAGTGTTTGTTTTTTAAACAAACTTGGACAATAGTCCCGCTGTGTTTTTGTTTCTTGTTGTTTTTTGTTTTGTTGTATCCGGTAACGTCGCCATCACGGGCTCGGCGAGGCTAACGTTAGCTCCCGTTTAGCTCCCGTTCATCGACATTAAATCAAAAGTCAGCTCACATTTCGACACGGGCTCGACTTAAACACCTAAATCAGCTCATGTAGCCACTGTTTGGTGTTTTAAATTAAACATTTACTCACGGTAATTGATCTAACCGTAGTTTATCCAGCTAGCAGGCCCCTCCGTTACCGGGCTCGGCGCATGGTGAGGGCCGGAGCTACAACCAGGCCAAGTTCAGCTCCAATCAACTTAATTAGTCACAAATAAACCTCTGCTCCAGCTTCACACCTGAGACACAGGCTTAATTTAAAGTCCGCATTCACAGCTCGTACTGTCTTTTTTTTAATTTTTATTTTATTTTACTGTTTTTAAGAAACATTCCTGTGATTTGAGGTGAGGATTTGTACTAAAACTCAGAGTTTGACTCTGTGAATGGACTCATCTCTCACCTGTGGCACACATCAGCCTTTAAATGTGTGTTTTAATCTGTTACTGAGGCTCAGACGCAGCAGTTTTACCTCACACAACATGATTATATACTTTATTCATCATAATATTAGTGTATCCTTTATAATATAAGTGGATAAATTCAAATAAAACGCCTTTACTGGATGGATGGATGGCCTATAACACAGTAACCATACTTTAAAATTGACCTGAGATGGATCTAAAATTAAATATTAACAGAGAAATTAAACATTAGATTAGATTAGATATACTTTATAGATAGATAGATAGATAGATAGATAGATATACTTTATTTATCCCACAGCGAGGAAACAAACATTGTACCCTGTTTTTACATAGATGTTAATATTTATTTGAGATGCCTTTTTAATGTAAATATAGCTTAGGGGTTTTCACCCTGCTAGAAATAATAAAGTCTCAGTATATTAGTGTATCCTTTATAATATAAGTGGATACATTCAAATAAAACTCCTTTACTAGATGGATGGATAGCTTTAAAATTGACCTGAGATAGATCTAAATTTATATATGCACAGAAATTAAACATTAGCTTAGATTAGATATACTTTATTCATCCCACCATGGGGAAATTTACTTGTTACAGCAGCAGAGGAAAGTGTAGCATGCACTACAGGATTAGAAAAGGCAAATAAACAGAAATATCTATATATAACCTACAATAAACACGAAAAACAATCAACCTTCAAAATAGACAAGTACTGAGGATAAAAGTGACATGATGTATAAAAAGAGTATTGTAATGTAAAGTGATCGTAGTGTAAGAAATATTGCAAAGAAAGTGACCGTGATACAAATAATAATATTGCAAGAGTAGTGACCATAATATAAATAACTGAAAGGTATAAATAGAATAATTGATAATTAATTAATAATACATTTTATTTCATAGGCCCTTTCTGCACCGTACAATAAAGGAGAACATTATTACATTAGTAGCAAAATAACAGAAACGAACAAAGCACCATAAAAGTATCAAATTACAAAGATACAGCATTAAAAACAGGTTAAAAATGGAACAGTGCAATTGAATCAATAACCCAACACCTCTTAAATTAGATTATACTTTATTTAGATGTGATATACAACAGCGGGGGATCTTCAACCTTTTCCAGCCTCCTTGGACGAGGCACAAACAGGACAGAGACGCCTACATGTGTCACATTTTTAATACCTTTTATTAACCTGTTTATATACTTGGTTATTAGCCTGTATGTGTTTATTATTGGTTATTAAATGCAGAGAGCTGTGCGTCTTCACCCTCATATTCACCAGTATTTTGGTGAAAATTGGCGGACCCTCTAAGGGTCACGGACCTCTGGTTGAAGACCCCTGCACTACAGGATAAAATAAAAACAAACCAAAGTATCCTTCGGCCTATGCAATACACAAAAATACAGACAAGTGCTTAAAATAATATTACACATGCAGTAGTTTGTGGGTGGAGCCCCACGCGGACGACACTTCTCCGTAAGGTCGGTTCATTGTTTATCTGATCGGCTTAGAGCATCAAAGGGGGAGGCGTACTCGGCTCCGGCATTTTAAATTTGTTATGCAAGAATAATTTTATTGTGACACAAACGTGGAGCTCGCCCAAGTTACGCCCTAAACTCACCTAATTAAAGGGAACGCCGTGTACCGCTCGCTCGTGTGTCAGTGTGCAGTCCGCTCGACTCGAGTAAACATTAACTCTCTCTCTTTGTTTCTTTCAGGGTGTCTTTTATGAATAATCAAAAGCAGCAAAAGCCAACGCTAACAGGCCAGCGTTTCAAAACGAGGAAAAGAGGTTTGTGCTTCACGTGTGCTCTGACTTTTTTCCGTCGTGTCTTCTGTTCTGCTTTTTATTTTGTTTTAATCCGATGTGTGCCTCCTTTCCCCCGCAGATGAAAAGGAGAGGTTTGACCCTACTCAGTTTCAAGAAAGTATCGTACAAGGCTTGAATCAAACTGGCACTGACTTGGAAGCGGTTGCGAAGTTTCTTGATGCCTCTGGCGCCAAGCTTGACTACCGCCGATATGCAGAGACACTCTTTGACATCCTGGTGGCCGGTGGAATGCTGGGTGAGTTATGTTGAGAAACACAGTGCAGACATGCTGCGATTGTTTCTTTAAATCGAACCGTTAAAGTGATTCTTTTTGGTTTAATTTATTTAAGAGGTTTAAGAAAGTCAGATAAAACGTGACGTGAACAGGTAGACGATCCGTGTTTTGACTCGCTGTATTGGTTCTCTCTCTCCTGCAGCCCCAGGCGGGACTCTATCGGACGACATGACCCGCACCGAGTTCTGCCTCTTCACGGCACAAGAAGACCTGGAGACAATGCAAGCATATGCTCAGGTAGAAAGCAAACCCAGCTACTGTTTGTGCCAATAGTCTTTTTAAAATACTTTTTTCAAGCACTGGGTTAATATTGTATCTCTTTCCTACCCAAACGCAGGTTTTTAACAAACTGATCAGGCGTTACAAGTACCTGGAGAAGGGTTTCGAGGAGGAGATCAAGAAGGTGAGTGATTTTTAAAGCGTCGAGTCCTCTGGTATCATTGAACTCGGTTGTAGTGCCTCGCGATGTGATACAAGACACTGCAAGTAAGCAGAAAGTGGGAATAGAGCTGTGACTAATTAATATTAATCCGCAATGATTGTATTAACTTTGACATGCCAGGTGAGTGTGTTCAGTTATCAGCACTTAAAGTGTTAAATTCTGTTACCGTGAGAAAGAAATAACTGCTCGGCCGTAAGATGATGCCGCGCCTGCGTTCAGATCTAAACACGCAGGATTAACTAACCTGTATAACTTGTACACACAACAACAACAACAAACCTGTGTTCGTCTCTCTGTTCTCTGCAGTTGCTGCTGTTTTTAAAGGGATTCACAGAGTCTGAGCGCAACAAACTGGCCATGCTGACCGGCATCCTGCTGGCAAACGGCAACATATCAGCCTCCATCCTGAACAGCCTCTTCAACGAGAACCTCGTCAAGGAGGGTGAGGAGAGAATCGAGCGATTTATTTAAAAAAGCCGCCTTTCTTTAAAATGTCGAACATGGAGCCAATTTGTCTTGTCGTATTTGTGCAGGAGTATCTGCAGCCTTCGCTGTCAAGCTGTTCAAGTCTTGGATCAACGAGAAGGACATCAACTCAGTTGCCGCCATGCTCCGCAAAGTTGGCATGGACAACAGGCTGCTGGTAAATAAACCTCCAGCCTGAGATCATCTCAAGTTCGTTACAGTGTTCTTGCAGTTTCAGGGTGAACTCTTAAGTGTCTCTGCCCCACAGGAACTCTTCCCGGCCAACAAACGGAGCTGCGAGCATTTTTCTAAGTACTTCACCGACGCCGGGCTGAAGGAGCTGTCCGACTTCGCCCGCAACCAGCAATCCATCGGCGCCCGCAAGGAACTCCAGAAGGAGCTCCAGGAGCAGATGGCCCGCGGTGACCCTCAGAAGGAGGTGAGCTCACAGCTAACTGAGCCGTTATTATCCTGTTAAACGTCTTTCGGTTGATGCAGGTGACGGCCTCAATGTCGTTGGTGTTTGACTCACTTCCTCATTATTGACACTTCCTCTGTTTTCATGTTTGTGAATGACGCAGAAGCTGCAAATACTGAACTGTGCGATAACAAAGGCCGTCGTGTTTCTCTCCCCCCAGATTATCGCCTTCACCAAAGAGGAGATGAAAAAGGCCAACCTCTCCGAGCAGAGCATGATCAGCATGATCTGGACCAGCCTGATGAGCTGCGTGGAGTGGAACAAGAAGGAAGAGCTGGTGACCGAACAAGCCATCAAACACTTGAAGGTATGCGAACGCAGTTTCAAAGCAACAATAAGATCCGCTCCAGGATTAAGCAACAAGTTGTGAACGCCGCCACAGTGACTGCACGTCCTGACAAGTCTGAATGTTTTGAGTTTTAAAGCTTCACATGCTGAACTCCCTCGCTTTGCACGAGCGACATGTCCTGATATTCACTGTGATTACAGGCTCTAATGAACTGCAGTGTTATTAATGTGCTTTTCATGAAACAGACAAATATATTTATAATATAATACATCTAGATAAATGAATAAAAGCACCGGTAACATTTTAAATCGGTCAAATAAACCCTCTGTGAGCACTGACGATCTTTTACTTCAAAATAAATGTCACATTTTTATATTTTTGAGGAAAGAAGCCAGAAAATCTGTTTTCCAAGATGAAGCTGCACATTTTAGAGCTGCCCTTTAACTTGAAATGTCAAATCATAGCTGTCAGGTGGATTAATTATCCTAGTGCTCATTGATTCAGATTTTTTTTAACTGTGCATAGAGGACGTGTGAAGGTTAAATTTCACTGTGCACAGTTTATCTGGTCAGTGTTTCTAGAAGTGGGCCTGTGCTCGACTCCAGAGAGAAATACACTGATCTTTTTGACGAACACTTCATCAATCTGCACAGAGCGACTCGAACGGAGCAGATTTTTCAAAATAAAACACTTCTGATTGTTAAAAACTGCGAAAAGGGGAAACAATTTTACTACGAACCATATTGGAAGCACACAAAGCAAGTTAACAAAGTCTGTCAGGGTAAAACACTTGAGAAACTTTTCTGTTGGGGTTTGAAGTCGTGCAGAGAGCGAACTAAAACATCATTGTTGACATGACGGAGACGTTTCACAGTCGGATCTTCAACTTTCGAATTTTATTCAGGCTCGTTTCACCATGAAATAAAGTTTGATGCCGAGACGTTGTGAAAGTAGCCAGAAACCTGAACAGGAACTCATTCAGCCGTCTCTGTGAATCACTTTACTTTAATGCAGCGACACGCTTTCACTACGTTACGAGTGTGTTTCCGTCTCTTCATGCTTCGTGTCTCGTTCCTGCAGCAATACAGCCCTCTGCTGAAAGCCTTCACCTCCCAGGGTCTGTCCGAGCTCAGCCTGCTGCTGAAGATCCAGGAGTACTGCTACGACAACATCCACTTCATGAAGGCCTTTCAGAAGATCGTGGTGCTCCTCTACAAAGGTAGGTGTCGCGTAAGCCGAGGGGTCCTGAGCTTCCTCCAAGAGTCTGTTGACCAGTTTTTCTTCTACGAAGGCACATTGAGTCACACTTAGTGTTTGAACGTACACATGCACTGACTGCGTCCTCTCCCTCCCGACAGCGGATGTATTGAATGAAGAGGCCATATTGAAGTGGTACAACGATGCCCACCTTAGCAAGGGGAGGAGCGTCTTCCTCGAGCAGATGAAAAAATTCGTCGAGTGGCTGAAGAACGCAGAGGAAGGTGAGAAAAAACAGACGCACACGCCGCACTCCTCCTCGCCCCGAGGCGGCACAGAGTTTGACTTGTCGCAGCAGGAAAAGACGAGCTGGTAACGCCGACTGCTCGCTCTGTTTGAGCGCCAGTGAAGCAACAGAAACATGATGAAATTCAGCCTTCGGAAAGTGTCATTACTCAATATTTTCAATATTAATCTGCAGCAGATATATCACCACATAAGATGAAACAGCAAATGTTTCTGTTCTTGAATAAATTGCAGCAACTTATTATACTTTTGAGGGAGAGAATTCAGTGTATTTATAGTCCCTGTAATCAGTTTACTCTCCCAGAGTAATTGTATTTACACACAGTGGTTGTATTATGACTTGTTACACACGTCAACAGTCATAAAAGCGAGCAGTTTATTGCTGCTATGACAACACAAAACAACAACTGGAACAAGAAGCGTCTCTCCGGGGTGAACAAAGGTCGACGCAAACAAAACAAACTAGCTTTTCAGGGAAAGCTCCTTGAACTCTACTTTAAAATACATAACCGAAACCAAACGGGAGTTTAGTAAGGAGAAGTAAAGGCACTTCTGAACAAGGTCACATACGAAACGCAGGGAGCTTGTTCGAGGAGCCCGACAAACAGCTGACCGTAACCTCTCGTTTAGTCGATCAGATGTTAAATTAGTGGTTAAAAGTGGCATCTACAGTTTGCCTTTGCTTGTTTTTGTCTCCATCTCTGAACTCGTCGGGCGATTTTATTGATTTTTAGAAAAAATGAAAAACACAGAATAAAAAGCTTTGAACATTTTTTTAAAAATCGATGTTTGTTCTCTCTGCAGAGTCTGAGTCAGAAGAAGAGGAGACTGACTAAAACCTCCAAACCTCCACCACCACCGCCAGATGAGCTTTTTTTTTTTTTTTTTTTTTTTTTTTTTTAAAGTAGCAGCAGGAGCAGATTTTTTTTTTTGTTTGTTTTTGTTTCTTTTTTTCTTCTTCTACCTCCTGTTACTTCTTTATCCCCCCGAGACAAACAACTCTTCCACCACTCCGACACGTTCAAACTTTATTTTAACCAAACATAAAAAGGGCTCGGTCCTTATTCGTATCGCGGCTCACCACAGTGGAAGTGGAAAACAATGAATACTCCCCTTTTTTTCTTTTTTCTATTTTGGTATTAATATTATTGTTGTAATGCCTTCTGTAATTTGGATACAAAACATTCCATGTGATCTCGATGGCCGCTGCGTGAATGAATCTGAACCTGGATTTGATAGTTTGCATTTTTTGCCATGCGACTACGAGGCCGACGGAAACGGTTACGCAATTTTTGCCAAAGTTTCTTTTTTTTTTTTTTTTTCCTCCCCTGTAACTTTATTATTTCGCCCAGCTCACGTTTTGGCTCCTGTCGGGTCTTAAACTTTAAACGCCTTCTTTATTGACTTTTTTTTTTTTTTTTTTTTGGGTAAACCTGTACGGCGTGTCGAGGTCACTCAGAAGACACGCCTCCCTGTAAGATGCCTCGCCAGCTAACTGATTATTATTGGTTTCTACTTTCTTTAATCTGATATAAACTGATTGACTTTTTTATGAAATAAAGATTATTGAAATGCTTCCGCTGTGTTCTTCTGTTTGTTTTTTTATTAACTTTGAGGCTTAATGTTTATTATTTCTTGGGTCTAATAAAAGCAGAGCGAAACGTCAAACCTCAGACTTTCAAACAAATAAGGTGGTTTTTAAAACGTTAAATACAAACGGAGAATAAAATCCATTGTGAGACGATAGTTTGACGTCCCACTACAGGGATAGTCACTTGTTACAGCAAGAAATGTATAGAAAAATTTGCTGAAACAATGTAGTAATTGTCATGAATGATGTACCTGCAATTAATTTGGAATAATGCCGTTTTATCTTAAGTTTGACGTCTATAATTATGAGTATTTTTCTTATCCACCTTGTATATTGTGAGCTGCTGTAACAAGTGAATTTCTACGGTGTGAGAATCGTTAGCTTTAAAGATCCGAGGAGTTGTCAAAGAAATGTAATAAAGTACTAAATAATCAAATTTCAATAAAAGCCATCACTCAAAAGGATCACTTTGTTCTTACGCCAACACTTCTTTAGAAATAAGCGTGAAAAAGTCGCAATTTGAACTTTTTGGCATCAGAGAATCTTCGGTCGGCATGGGAAAAGTCGCCTGAATGTACGACTCAACCACCCAGCCGTCTTTGTGGTCCTCTGGACTCTTTCCTTCTTTTTTTAAGAGCCTTGCGATGAAGATTTTACTGCGATTTAATTAGTTATTCAACACCAAAACAGCCATCTTCCAATGTGTTTTTTTGGATGCATTAGATTGTTGCTGCCACTTCTTTTGTTCACATATTTACAGACAATGAGCAAACTCAGGGCGGTTTGATTTTCTCATTTTTATTGTAGAAAAATACATTTTGTTTTTCTTCAAGCTGCTTCTCAGTACTTGCGTTGTGCAAAGGACACAGTTAGTCAGGTATTCAAGTACATTATTAAACAGTCATGTTACACATTAGATTTAGAGGTAGGCCTTCATATTTAATACATATGTTTGAGGTAGTGTGCAACATTTCCCAGTGATAGTTTTCATCCATATGTGCTGTATAATAAATATATATATAAGGGATCCGGTTGTTTGTGATTTAGATATTCTCCATATTGGTACAAACTAATGCACTTTGCGTGCCAGGGCATCCCACACAAAACACGTGCACACAAAACGTCACAGTTTTGTATTTTTAAAGTGATAACAGAGATTGTGCAACAATGCAAACGTAAACATTTCACCACACTGCAAATATATTTTTATATCCTGACAGTTCATCCTGAATTCAGGCTAAGAGATAAACAAAGTAGCATCCCGTCGGATCTTCAAATTGGGGACGTATCATGAGTTTCTGGGAAAAGCTTTGAGGCTAAACGGCATCAGTGGAGCCCAAAACTTCCCAGTTTTGAGATCCCAATTATCTTACACAACAAATAGAGACATGGCAAAGGTCACATTGGGCGTGGCTCCAAAACTAATGCTAAATTCACACCCGTCTTTGCAAGGTGGTGACAGTTATTAACTCGACTTCTGTAGCGGACTAAACCAACATTTTTACTTCAAGCTCCCTGAAATCTTCCCCTGAGTTCATGCAAAGTAGCTTAAATAAGCACCCTGAAATATACCCAAATATATCCTCCACTTCAGTTGCGATAGAGGTTATTTTGGGCATAACTTTTCGCCTCGCTTCATTCACTCAATCATCCATTCATCCGTATTACTCTAGTCCAGTCTAGTAGAATCATAAATCCTCGTGAAATGCGGATATGTGTTTAGCTTTCCATGAATGTCTTTGTCCAGTCACGTCTTTCTGTTGGATTTGTTCGTAAACACACGTCTGAAATTCACCCGTCTGTCTGAGCACACCGAGCTTGTTTACACCTGGGATAAACCGTCTGTAGACGATGATACATCATTGCAGTTTGCAAACGCCGGCAGCTCAACACCCTGGGGCAAACAGACAAAGAAAGAACTTTGTGTAAAACATTTGCTGAATTTACAAGAAGCTCCAGAGAGCCTTTGGCAGGGTTTAGGGAGTTTCTCCAAACTCCAAAGATTCATTTTAAGGGTGTCTTGGGACTTTCTCAATGGGCAACAAAGTAAAAGTAAAATGTTCAGTTGTTTCTCTTTTGGTTGTTTTTATCAATCGGGTGTTTGCACATTGACCGGATTCTCTTTGCTGTTTCTGTGTCAGACTTTTCCTGCCAGCTCAAGCTGCTCTGTGCAGATCGACGGTGGCTCCATGGAGTCTACGAGCGGAGAACTGCTTCTGGTGTTTGAAACATTGAAACCAGAAGGGCTGCGATTGACTCCTCCGGCCATGGCGCACATGGAAGGTATTTGAGCCCGGTCAGTTCCTGACTCAACAACAACTTGTACGATTTTTAAAGCCCGAACACATGAACCAAACATAAACCAGGCGGTGTGATCGCCTAAATACATCTTTAAGCGATCTGATCACAAGTGTCTTGGAGGTCGTTGTATACTGAAACACACAAATTTTAGACGTCGTAACCACGTAGATTGACCTCACAGAAAGTTGTCGTCATGTTCTGAAACAAAATGGTGCCGTGCCAGAGCGATCGGTGTTGTTGCAGTTCCCGCTGTTCACCACTAGATAAGAGGTTAATGCCCCTTTAAAGTGTTAACGCCGCTCAACTGACAGCAACCGCTGCAATAGCTGCTCTTTGGTTTCCTTCATGTGACTGAAGGCGGCAAGGAGTTGGACATGGAGGGTGGGGGTGGAAGGGGTAGTTTGTAATATTTGTGGGACCAAAATAGCCCCCCGTCAGGTGCAGCCTTACACATCGGCTCAGGTTACAGCTCAACCAAAACACAGAGGTTCAGAAGCACACGGACGTGAACAGAAAGTGCTTTTCAGTGTTTGTCTTCTAATAAGTAAAAGTAAATAAATAAATAAATACGTGAGTTATATGTACAAAGTCTGATTCTTTTACGCCACGTCTCTTGTCTGCATGTAAACAACAGTCAAGGTGGAGGTCTGTCGAGGCCTCAAGAAGCTTCACACGACAGCTGAGTGCTTCCCTCCATCTCTGAGCTGTGGAAGCAAAGAAACAGTTCAGTGACACGAACCCTAAAAAGGCCCTAAAGTTCAGATATTTAATGGTTTATTTCATGTTTTGTAACTGTTTATTAGTGTTGTACTGTCATTTCGTCACACTTTTAGTGTAAAAATCTGCACTTAAATGAAGAAAAAGGATTCTAGTTTAAGAAATTTCACCTGGATTTGTGTTAGAAACACAACAAATTAAGATTTTAAGACTTTATGTTCTAGAAAAAGTGCTAATACAGCGAAAATACAGTTTATCATGTTAACAATGATTGTAACATAATATTACTGATCTTGGGCCAGTTTCTCGTCTCTAATAATACCTAGAAGGTGTCCAGCCAAACACAATAAACAACAATAATATTGATGATATCGGTTTGTATTTTGAATTATGCAGCTTTTTAAAACACCTAAACTCCAAATATCTTAAATAAAATCAATTAATTGATCATTTCTATCATTTATAACCAAGTTTCCTGCCTGTCCTCCTTTAACAAACCATTTGAATCCATTCTTTTTGCAGTGCCAGACTTTTACCTTCTTTCTTGAGTCTAAAGAGTGAAGTTCTTACATTTATTTGAAACCTTTGAAGGCACCCCAGCTTGTTTTCATTGTGTGTTGTCACTCACTTTAGAAAAACAGGTGCCACAAGCCAAATCATGTCTGAAGCTCCTAGGATGCGTCCTGCACAGGTGGACGCACTCCACCTTTATCACTTTGGCGCATATCTGGTACAAGAGGTGTGCATGGACACTCACCAGTTTCCTCTGGTTGCCGAGGCAGAAGGTGCAGATGGGCCGCAGGGAGGCGGCGCTGAGCGCAGCAGGCCCGTGCAGGATGCTTTGGTAGCGGAGGCAGGGCTGTCCGTCCCGGCAGTCCTCCCCCAGCAGCAGCACGTTGGCCAGGTGCGAGATGTAGCTGGAGGCCAGGCGCAGCGTCTCGATCTTGGAGAGCTTCCTGTCGGCGGGCTCGGTGGGAATGAGCGTGCGGAGCGCAGTGAAGGCCGTGTTCACGCTGTGCGTCCTGTCCCGCTCCCGCGCGTTCGCCGCCTGCCTCTGTTGGCTCACGCCGGAGAGACGCGCGTCTCCACCGGCTCTTCCACCTCCGCCGCTGCTGCTGCGTCTCCGCCTTCTCCTGCGTCTAGGCGCACAGGCCCGGGAGACACCTGCCTCATCCAGTCCCCCATCCGGCTCTATGCGGGGGCTGCAGCCGCCGGTGGACTTCCCATCGGAGCTGTCGCTGCCGCTGTCCAGGTCGTCCAGGTCGGAGGTGAAGCCGTCGGGCTGCGCGGTGCGCTCGCTGCCTGTGGACTTCATCCTGGCTCTGCTGTGGTCTGACTGGAGCTTGCTGGGGCCGTGCGGGCGGGCGGGCGGCTGCACATCACTTTATCCTGAGGGTGAAAATAGCACCGGGGGGCCGAGCAGCTGCCGCCGATCCGGTGACCGAGGGGGTTTGTGCCGTCCGGCCCCCCGGCGGATCAGCATACCATTTCTAATGAATGACGGCTGCTTTCTGGGTCGCCAGCCCGCCGCGGAGAAGGGAAGACAGGTGGAGCGTAAAGAGGAGGGGAGGAGGGGGCACCTGTTGTGGTCTGGAGGATACAGGTTTAAATTAGGCTCTAGACTGATATGGGTCAAGGCCGATACTGACAAGTCCACATCCAAAATGATGATTTTCGAGGCGATTTTCAGTGTTTGAAAGTTAAAAACAAACAAATTCAGACATGTAAAACTTCATGCAGTAAAAGTTAAAAACAAACAAATTCAGACATGTAAAACTTCATGCAGTAAACATATTTCACCTTAAAGACGTAATGCATGTGATTCATCATCAGGAGGTCAATACAAACTAAATTAAATTTGGCAATGGCAATTAAATTGTGAAATTAAGAGGAATTAATAAAAGCTTTGCGTCCTTCTGAATTTGCAGAAAAATAAAAACTGAACATGCAGTTCCTCAAACGTCCACTTGAGGCTGGATCCAGAAGTGAGTCAGTCTCCATAAGTCCCCATGTTTCACAGCAGAAATAAACATGTTTACAGCCTGGTACAAAAAACAGTTTTGGTCTCTGTAGCTAATTTCTCCGTCCCTGACAACTGTACTGAGGGTGAATTTATATACAACTCACCTGTTCAGATTATATTAAGGCTTAAAGTTGTGCAGGATTAAGATTGTTCAGGCTTTCAATGGCAGGTTACAGGTGACACGTTTGACCACACAGGCATCATTTAGCCCGTCTCAGGTCTGCAGATGATCCACGTCTTTGCAGATTTTTAGATTACCCAGGAGGCAAAAGAGTCACAGATACATTTTTTATACTGTCTGTGGTTTGTTAGTAACCTTCACCTCAAATTCTGCAAACCTACAGACCTTGATAAACTCCACCTAAGGTGTCGTTTGGCCACAAAACCTCCCTTTAATTTTTGACCTGCTGCAGGTCAAACGTGTCTCAGGTCCCAGAGACGTTGGTGCTGACCTTCATGTCATGTCTGATTGGACAGATTTCTCTTGAAGTCAGGGAGCCAATCATAGTTAAACACTCTGAACAATCCAGACTGTGATGAACTTGATGCCCAGTTAGTCTGGTTCCACACACACTCTCTCTCTAGGTTACTAAAGTGTGTGTATGTTTGCCTTCGTCCTGCTTGTTTGGCATCCAGGGTGGAGGATAACCTTGCTGCCTTGGCCGACAGATCAGTGCTTCCATTGAGTGAACGGTCCAGGTGGACCCGCTGCCGGTCCCGTTCCATTCTGCCCACCAGGATGGACACATGCACCCCCCTCCTCCTCCTCCACCTTGCCCAGTGCCATCTTTGGGGGTGGATATAAATATCTGTGAACGGACGATGCCTTGTGTGTGTTGCTGTAAAAGCTCAGAGCAACCTACGAGTCAGGTTGTCGATTTCAGTAAATCACATCGGGAACGTGAACTTCAGTTTGACCCTTGATTCCACGAGGAGGGTTCATGAGCGGTTCATTTATTGGCATTATTATTATTGCCACCAGATGGCAGTAAATGATCATTTCTGGTGTAGATGATTACTCGAAATATCAAAGACTTTCAGCCTAATAACTAAAACTAAAAGCCAACATGTTTGAGAGGTTTCGAAGATCTATCTTCATCTTCCAAAGACCTAATTTCAAGCAAGTGATGGCAACAAATATCAGCAGAGGCTTGTTGCTCCTAATCCACTGGCTGGCGTACTGGCAGAGAGGAATCCTAATTGGCGTGGAGCTAATGTGGCCTCATTAATCTTTTAATCCTCATTTCCTCGCCGCACCTTTGGCCCTGACCTGCCGGACCTGAACTTGTCTGGCCCCTGCAGCAAAGTCAAATGCTTCTCTCCTCCTGATGATGACTGACCCACTCTGATGCAGCTTATGTCATATAAGTACAAGTGCTATACAGCTTTTTAATGAATCTATACTTTCCGGTGGCCATGTTGGAGGTCTTAGGAGAAAAAAGTTAAGGTGTGTCTGATATGTGTCAGGAACCCAGCGTGGACCATGTGTTGCATGAGGAGAACTTTCATTTTTGGTATTTTAAGTATATTTTGATGCTGATTCTGTTGTACTGCATGAATGCATGACTTGTCCAGGAGTCCTTCTACATTGTGTTATTACTTTTACATAAGTTGATTAATTAATCCAGTGGTTCCTAACTTTATTCCTTCCTCTATCATTTACCAAACTGACTAGGTCACATATTTTATGGATATTTCTTTTTATATTCAGTGTATAGCAATATCAGAACAAACGGTGAATGCAATACCTGCAGGAATTTTATATCAAACGAGTGATTTGGATGTATTTTAAGCAGTTTATTTCCTCATGAATATTCCATCACAGATGAGTTTTTAGGGACTTTTTACACAATTCTGTCTATATTATACATATTTCTTTCATTTTTAACAATCATATATACATAACAGGACAAATTTTGTGTTTTCTTCTCATTGTTCTTTGAGATCTTTGGTTGTTTTAACTGCGTACTTTTCTAATGCAGGACAAGGGAAAGAACATTTATTTAAATTTACATTTTAAATAATCATCTAAAGCAATTCTATTGAGTTTTCTTCACAGAAATGAATGAAATGCTGAGATGTTGTCTGACTGGATGTATTTTTAAAAGCTTTCTTACAGCCCGTAAAAATCAAGAAGGCTCTGCGATCCTCTTCAAACATGCTTTGGTGGCCCCTAGTGGTTCCTCCAGTTTAGAAAGCATTGACATCTTACTGATCACATCTATACATGATGCCGTATATGAAAGACAGCGAGCTACGTAGTATATGCTATGACTCATTAAGAATATATGATCAATCTATGATCAAATCCGACATACTGATCACGTCAAAAGATTAAAAAAAATAAGATGTACTCTGAAAAACAGTTGGTTTAATTTGTCACTGAAGATGAACAGACCAAACCTTAAAAGGATCTTTATTTGTTTTCTTACAAAACAACCAATAAACAAGCTTTAATAAGAAATAACATCGATTATACAGTGATTAAGATATATACAACAAAAAAATATGCGACAATATAAAACAACCAAATAAATAAATACTCATACAGAGGTTTGGGTTTGTAGTGTGGAACCTGAACACGATGGCACTTACAGTAAAAACTTAAACGATCTGTCCGACCATTGAATGAAACCGCTGCTTGTAAAATCCTGAACTTTAGTTTAGACTCTTCTTTTATCACGCTGTGACACGAACTGGTGAAATTCAGGTGATGATTTCCCGATTTAACAAATAAGTCTATATCTCATTAGCCTAGCTTAGCACAAAGACTGAAAGCAGGGGGAAACTGTTAGCCAGGGTATGTGAAACAATTTTGTAACCGTTGGCTCCAAAGCGGACTTCCCTCAGAGAGATCATTTAAATCTACCTAGTAACAACTGCTGTAAGCTGCAAACACAAAGACTGTCATGCATGTATCTGTTGTTAAAAACACACATTTCCCCCAACTTCCAGTTTTATTTGCTAAAATAGGCTCTGTACAGAGATAAAACAGACATTTCTTCTGCGTTGGTGGCTCTGAAGGTGTTATCTGTGATGTTGAATAGAAACTTTTTGGTGTTAGTTTCAAGTTGAGCTCAGCGTCGGATGGCGGCAATGGGGAGCTGAAAAAAAAACAAGAATATGAGATTTAATAATGTGCAAAAACAAAGTTTTTATGCACACACTAAAGCAGGTGCAGGTTTAGCATTCGCAGACTGTCTGTCTACATTTTTTATTTATTTTTTTACTTTATTTTGCACAGCTTTGTTCATACGTCCTCATCTGTAACTGGTCAATTCATGAGATTGGCTGCATTTTCACGTGTCTCCAGTTTTCTTCATGTGCAAGTCTTCTGACATGCACATGTGTGAATGTCAGGATCAGTTGGGAAAAATGAAGCAGTAAAACTCGTCGAAATGTTTGTGCGTTCTTTTCTAAAGCTCCACACAAAACTCCAGAACTTCAGACCTTCATGTCACTTTTTTATGGTCAAACTGGAGGGTATTTGAAAAGTACTGGACATTGTTCAACATGCTGAACCCCCTTTTACTTTAAAATAACACCCTCTGTTCAGTCCTTCTTACCCTTCTGGAGCAAAGAGAACCTGAGTATCCGCTCCTGCAGGCGCAGACGTTTGGTCGGACACATCGACTGCCGTAAAGACACTTCTGTTCACAATGAGCTGAGAAGAAATAAACAATCACAGTCAGAAGATACAACAACTCCTGAAGTGTACAATCATGTGAATCGCCAATACTCACGGATCTGACACTGCATGCCTTGCCACCCGGGGGTACAGTGGCAAGTGTTGGATCCGACACACTCGCCTCCATTCAGACACTTCTGCAGACAGCTGGCTGAAGGACAAAACACAAGACTTAACATTAGAGTTGCAATCAAGTCACAAAGATGAGAACTAAAGAAACGACTTGGACTCGACTGCACCAGGCAGGCCTTGCAAAGATTAACTATAAATGTATCCATCCATCTGTTGTCTTCTGCTTAAACATCGTCTCCCCCAACAAAGTTTTCCAGCCCCTCCTGGAAGATCCTGAGTAGTTCCCAGGCTAGACGGGATATGCAATCCCTCCAATGAGTTCTGGGTCACCTGAAGCCACCCGAAGCTTGCGACACAAAGGAGCCTTATGATGTCCTCACCCTATCTCTAAGGCTGAGGCCAGCCACTCTAAGGAGGAAACTCATTTTGTCTGCGATGGTAGAAAGGTTGGACTATAGATCGACTGGTTAACCGAGAGCTTATGCCATCTGGCTCAGCTCCCTCTTCCCCACAGCGGCCAGTACAATGTCTAGCAGGCTGAGCAGTGTGATATATTTCAGGTGTTCACACCATCATCCAACAGGTTGTCCTGGAGGATGACGATGCTGTAAATGTAAAGTACGAATCACTGCACTTACGTTTATCACATCTCTTCCCTCGCCAACCTGATGGACAATCGCAAACATCTGGGCCGACACACCTGCCGCCGTTCATACACATGGGCTCGCACACACCTGCAGAAAGATTAAGAGAAATTGTAGGCTACAGAGTATGTTCTCATCTCATGTAGTGAGATAGTAGTAAATTCGATGGCAGAAGAAGAGAAAGAAGGGTGATGGAGAAAGGAAATCATGATGGCAGAATAATGCTTTTGGAAGAAGTAGACAAGGAGGAGAAAGACTGACTTTTCTCGCATCGCCACCCGGTGTATCCCTGCAGACAGGAGCAGACGCTGTTCCTCATACACAGACCGCCGTTCTTACAGGGAGGACTGCAAACAGCTGGAATATCGGAAAAATGTATGAATGTTTGCATTACTGATTGACTTATTAACTGATTCACATCTGACGTTGTTGATTTACCATTCTGACACTGTGCACCGTAGAAACCATGAGGACACTCGCAAGTATCTGGCCGAACACAGGTGCCTCCGTTCAGACACACCGGAGAGCAGAGAGCTGGAGAGAGAGAAAGTCGAGGGCATCAGCATTGAGAGGTCAGTGAAAACACGCACAAACAGCAAAAACACACTCACGGGTCTCACAAGACGGTCCAGTCCAGCCTGGCGGACACTTGCACTTGTCTGGAGACATGCACTGGCCTCCGTTGTGACAGTGTCGGCTACACACCACTGCAATCGACAGAAAAAAACAGAATAACTATGAGAGCAAACAACTTTTAAAGCAAAAGAAAAAAAGGAAGTGTGAACTCACTGGTCTCACATCGTGGTCCGACAAACCCATAAGGACAGGAACAAGTCTGCAGTCCCACACAGGTGCCTCCATTTTCACACGATAACCTGCACAGAGCTGCGGAGATGCATTTCAGTGAGTTATATCATCTGTAATAGTCTGTTTAGAGGCTACATAGATCTTTATGGACGTACTTTGCTTCATGGTTTTTCTCATTTCCTGTTTTATGTTGAAAGAGTCTTTCCTCTGGCATCTTGTGTTACTTTACTTCCTGTCTTTGTCCTGCCTGTGTCCTGTGTCACCTGTGTTGTATTTAGTTAATTACTTCTCTTGTGTTTAGTCCATGTGTTTCCCCCTCTTTACTGCATTGTTTAGTCGTTGTTGGATATCTACTAATGGGATTTTTCTTGAATTGTTGGATTTAGTTGATTTTTCCCTGGACTCCAAAGTTATGTTGTCTCAACCTGCCTGTTCAGTAAGTTATTAAATTTACTTTTTGTTTACTCTACCCATCACATTTTGAACTCAATATATAATATATATTGATAACACTTTACTTATGGTAAAAACCAATAGCACAATTGCCATCTGTGACTGGATTAACTGGGTTGTTTGTCTCAACCTATCCAGGGTGTACACTCCACCCCATGACCCTGATAAGGTTTAGTGGTCATGGAAAATAAAAGAATGAAGGGAGGCAAACTTTACCTTCCTGACAGGTTTCTCCATGAAAACCTCTGGGACACTGACACACACCCGGAGCAATGCAAACGCCGCCGTTCATACAATCCGGCTTACAGATTGCTAAAAGAAAATAAAAAGAATATACATAAATATCCTAAACAGCTGGAATCATTTATAAAGGCCATTTATTTCTTACCTGTCTGACAATCGAATCCAGCGTAGCCTGGTTTGCAGCGGCATGTGTTGGGCGCTGCACACTCCATGTTCCGACCACACGTATGTCTGCAAACAGCTTGAAAAACACGCAGGACAGGACTGTTAAACCTGTGAACAGCTGTGTCTGGGCCATGAAGATGACACAAAAATCAGGGTGGTCATTGGTTCAATTAATCTCTTAAGCGCTAGCCTCAGTGCTAATGACAAATCCAGTCGGTTGGCAGCAGTAAAACTTGAACAAAGGTGTACATGGTTGACCAGTTTGTTAATTGGTGCTTAATGAGGGCACTTTATTGGACAGCTTTTATCAACAATGTGTCAAGTTGATTATTACAGCCAATGAATCCTAATGGCAAGGCTATAAACCCTGTCAGGACTTACCTCGACATGCCCGTCCATCTCCAGTGTATCCTACTGGACACCTCCCACAGCGGAAACCCCCATCCATTGCTGGTTCACACAGGACACCAGGAAAACATGGCCGGTCAGCGCAGGTCGTCACCTGTTTCTCAGCTGTTGTAGCACTCCTGTCCCCTGGCTGGATGGCGGTCACTCTTTGGAGCATTGAGCTGCTGTAGATGGTCTTGCCTGGTGTTGTGAAGGTCAATGCCGGGACTACGTGAAGCATCTCTGGGACTTCGGATCCAGGCTCAGCCTCATCTCCATCTGCGGAGAACTCTGACTCAGACAGCGAGTAGGACAGAGCGGTGAGGGCCGCTGTAAGTGGGAGGGCAGGTCTTGGACGTGTCCAGGCCTCGGTGGATGCCAGATGGTTGAGCTGGGGATGGGTTGTCTGTTTGTACTGCGTCACTTTGCCAGACTGAGTGGATAGGTGAGGACTGGACGGTGTTACCTTGGAAGGTGTGCCACCAGTCATTGCTCTTTCAGGCTGCTGGGACATAATCACAGAATGAAGGAAGGAAAGTGATTGACATTCATGACACAGTACAGAAATGGTGAACTCACCTTGGAGGCCGTCACATGGGGAACCGTAAAATCCCTGGAGATAGTCGTGCTCGATCTGGTGTATGCCCTCGTATCTGTTCTGAGATTGGCACTTTGATGGGTGATGTGAGTATTTGAAGTCACATGGTGGGCCCCGATTGATGTTCTAGGAACATCTCTCGAAGGAGTGACCGCCTCTCTTCTTCCTGTCCCACCTCCTCTTCCCGAGGGATTCTGGCGTGGTATATTATCTCGGTTTGCTCTGGTGACGGGCAAGGATAGGTGTTTGATACTGTGCCTGATGGGAAGGTTGGGCAGGTGGAGCTGGGAGACTTTGCTCGTGCTTCCGTGGAGGGATTGGCTGGTCTTGGCTACCGTCTGCTGCTGAGGAAGGTGATTGGAAGCTGAGAAAAGACGGGACGTGACATCAGTTCCTTACCCTCATAGCTTTGCAGCTGTAACTAGCCAAAGCAGGCCATTGGATTTCTTGTGATGTGACGTAGTTGGGAAAGTGGTGTCCTCAGTATTACCCACAGTAGTAATCCAGCATTACTTCTAAGAAGGAGCATTTCATACTGCAGTCTAGGGAAACCTTATTGGCTCTTTCCTGCTCTGTTCAGACTTGGGAAAGTTTACACTAAAGCAATCCTAGCCAAAGTCATTAACAGAGGTAGCATTACATTTGCCAAACACATCTGATCGACCTCATAAATCATGGATCTAAAGTGTAAACCTAACATCCGTCTTGCTTGATAAGCATGTAAGCTAAGCAGGCGAGCACTCATATTGGAACGAAATCAGTCAGTAATCTTGCACTAAGATCAATGATGTTTATTCATTTCTATGTCTGCTGACTTGAAACATGCGTTTCTGCGTGCCTGAGACAGTCAAACAACTCTGGTAGTTTAATTGGCTCGCTACAGTTGGTACAATCTTCTCAAAACAAGTGTGATTTCAGTCGGCAATAGAAATTCAAAACTTGCTAAATTTGCACAGTTATCATTGTAAATGATGCGAGAATAGCAGGTATAGCAACATTGACTAAGTAGGCTTGGTAATGGTTCAGTTAAAGACACATTGAGTTCTATGGGTAAGATGTTGAATGATTCATGTCTTGTTTGAGGCTGACTGACACATCTGTACAAGCGCTTTATTCCAGGCAAACACGATCCACAGTGAAGGGATTTAAGTTGGACTGAAACTGTCTCTTCTGAGTTGTTAGGGCCCCCACTCCCCTCATGAGAAAACAACGTTAAGCAAACTTCTGTTGAAACTTTGTGGCTAGGCACTGACTCAAAAATCAAACTACCAGTGGTGGTTATTACATCCAGGCAGTCTCTAACCACCAATTGATTTTTCCTCTGCAATAAATGTCATTTCTTTCCGACCAAGAAAAACACATAAAACTCCAGGGAAACCAGAACATCATAAGAACAAATTAAAAAGATCTTTAAGGTAGCCCACAATGTTTGGATGAAATTTCAAATAGTCGTCTATGTTGATATTCATGCATGCATTCGTTGGTGGCAAATGGTGCAACTTTAAAACAATGAAAAGCATGTGGATGTTTGTTACGAAACTGCCAAATCAAATCTCTTACCTGCCTTGGCGTTCTTCATGCAAATGCGTCCGTTGCCGTGAAGACCGGGAGGACAACGTCCGCAGACATAGCCGACATGTGGCGGCCTGCGGTTGATGCATTGAACCCCAGGGAAGCAGGGCCTACTGGCACATGTAGCCATCACAGCCAAAGACCGACCAGATCCTGAGAGACACAAACTATGATCAGTGCTGAGCCGAGTCATCATCAGCACAGCCAAGTGGAGTATGAACACGTCAAGATGAAGTCAGTCTGTCCTCATACTGTAAGATTTATTAGGTAGTAGAGGTTTAAGTATCCCCTTGCACCAAAGTTCTACAAATCAACATGTTGTGCAGCTTCTCTTTACAGTTTACTGATGTTTGTTCTTATATTTCTCTCTAAAAATGCCCTCAAGTAGTTTCAAAGAGTGCACATCAACCCAGTAAAATGTATGGTTGGTAGAGGTTCTTGGCAACGGGCTTACCTGAAGCTGGTTTGCCATTTCCCAATGGCTGGGTGACAGTGGATGTCTTGGCTATAGTGTTGCTGATCTTTGAAGGATCAGGCTTGACTTCATCCGGTGTAGTTCTTGAGATGTTCTTAAAAGTATCTCTGTTAGCTGTGGAGCTGTTTTTTCTAAAAACATCTGTCTTTGCTTGGGTCACGATTGGTTTAATTGCTGTGATGCTCTTGTTAGTTATTGCCGGGTTATGGCTTATTCCTGGAATCTGCCTCCAAGTGGTGGTCTTTTTTGATCGGTCTGGGTCAGCCCCTGGAATTGTTTTCCCCACCTCAGTCCTCGTCTGCGGGGAGCTACCACTTGAGGTCTTCCGGAAAGTGTCTGTCTTTGTTTTGGGTGGTTGCAGCAGAACATCTGGTATCTTGTAGACAGTCGTACGAGGAGCAGATGTGGCAGGGATGGGGACTGCTGTTTGAAGAAAGACACAGATTAAACTTTAGACTGGCAAGTAACTGCTTCATGTGATGCTTTTATCCGCAATTACTTCTTTTTCAGTTTCTAGATCACCCACATCGCAACAAACCAACAGCAAAGAGGTTAAGGATTGAAGACCATTGCCTAGAAGGTTCAAAAAGGTTGTTTTTAATAAGACAGGCGCCCAGCATGAAAAGAGACTTTGGAACGGGTTTGTGTAAAGATCTCAACGAGGCATGATTACCACTCACAGGCTATCAACACATTTAAAAGCCGCAAGTGTAGCAGGAAACACTCAGTGATTGACGATGACTGACTTCAGATGTGCCTCAGACATGACCTGATTTATCTTGCAATGACTTGGCCAACAGTAGCAGATTACATCATTAGTCAAGTTTTGAGTCCAGGTTCAAATATTTCTCTGACATCTCGGCTCGAGCTGGTTTTACTTCCGCCTGATGGATTAATCAAACTCCAGTTGTACGCTTTGGAAGAGTTCTTCTGATCCTCAGGAAACTGCTTCTAGTATTTGTAGCTCTAAAAAAGTACTACGTATTGCCATGTAGCTCCATTTATCTTCAATAGCACATGGATTTCAGTTATCTGTCCTTGACTTACTGAATCTAACTGGGGGTTTCTTATCTTTTTGCTGCTGTCTCGTTTCTGTATTCAATTTGAGATACCTGCTTGTGATTAAAAGCTTGTCTTGATCCCTCTGCGCCTGGTCTTAACGTAGACTAGACTTGTGTGCTTTTGACTGCAGCCCAAACAGCAAAAGAAACAAAGAAAAAACCTTCACTACGGCTTGCTTTGCTTACAAGATTTAGGACCGTCACGGTGTGACCCCTGGTGTAGTCCTGACACACAAAGTTGAGTATCTTTTGCACTGAACTAAACAAGGAGGTCAAATAAGTCAAAGTCCTATAGCACGAGAAGATCAGAGGACGGAAAAGTAAGCAGTTAAACAAAGGGGGTAAATAAATCCAAAGATCTGTCCTCATGGGTTTACTTTTACAAAGTTCATGACAAACAATGTACTACTGACAGTAATTTATGCTTTGTGCTTTGCTGTGAGCCAATTCTTCCATTACGGATGATAATGTCTTGAAACATACACCTTGGTTTGATTTTCAGCCTGCATGGATGCCAAGTTTTGAGGCTCTTTGATTATTCCAAGGACAAAAATGCAGTTGCAAGAAAGCCACAATTCAACTGGCACCTAGATGGTGATTTGCAAACGCTATCCAGCCCAAGGTTTACTTTAAAACCATGTATTACCAACATTAAATACACCTGTGGCGCCAAGAGAATGATTTCTGCTTAATACCTACGAAGCGTTTTCTACAGTTCTTTCAGTTACAGGTTTGCCAAATCTGGTGTCCAGTCATGAGATCTGACGGCCAAAGAACATAAAACAGTCTGATCGTTACATCATGTGTTTTTTTTAGAGATAAGAGACGCCCTATACACAATCATGTAGCTCCTGAACCTGGAACTCATTAACAGTCATAGCGTGAGTTTATCAGATACTGCTGTTCTTTGAGTTCTGAGGTCTCACATAATAACAAAATTCTACCTATTTTTTTATTTTTATTTGATCATATATGATGATCTGCTAGAGGCTGCAATGTTGGTTCCAACATTCTTCGTGATTATATCAACTCCGCTGCTATATGAAGTAAATCACTTTGGGATAAGAGCATCAGCTTACTGCCCTGAATGCGAAGGTGAATTTGTCTGAGGAACACACTGCAGGGATGCAGTGCTTGTGTTGAATGGAAACCAGATGTCTGATGGCAGCTGATACCGCCGCCTCCCTCCGTGTGCTCACTTCGCGCTGCAGCTGACTGCTAACTGGAGTTAATGCTTTAAAAACACCGACACTGCGGGAGAGAAACTCAAGTTTTTTTGTTTCTGCTTACAGCTAAGCTTAATCGCTGCATGGTTTTTGTGTCCTGCCTCTTCTGCCTGCTGGCTAATCTAAACCTCAGCAGAGACACGGATCACTGGCTGACCTAAGATGGGCTCAAAGCTGTCAATCAAAGCCCCCACACATAATTCAGCCAGCCTCAAGTGGCCGTTCGAGGAACTTGGCTTCACTTCACAGACGGAGGTTGCTGCTTGGGCATAACACACCTTAAACACTCAGTGTGCTCATGCTTACCTGCACATGTCGTCCCATTTCCCAGCGTGCCTTTGGGGCATGGTCCACAGCCATAGGAGCCAAAGTTGTTGAAGCACTGGACTCCTTGAAAGCAAGGATTCCTTTCACACTCATTGATATCTTCCAGGCACGTTACACCTGCCAAAAACATGGGAGGAAATTGTGTCTGCGATCATAAACCGTATCTGTTATCGATCTATTGCAGCTGCAAACATGTGATGCCAGACAGATGTGAAATCAAAGGCTCTATTTTTTTTGTGAATTCAGTTCTTACCCCTCAGCCCCGCAGGACACTCGCATCTGTACCCGCTGGCTGTGTTGATGCACTTGCCGACTGTGCACGGGGCCGACAAACATTCGTCCACATCCTCGTCGCAGAGGTCGCCTAGCGTACCCTCAGGGCATACACACAAGTACTTCCCACTGCCAGCAGGGAAATTGATGTCCGTCACACATGTACCTCCGTTCTGACACCCACATGGCACCACATCAATCTGTAAAAGATAAGGCATTTCTTCGTTTTATTGCAATGTGTACAATATTTAACATTCCCGGTGATCATTTTATTGCAATGTGTACAATATTTAACATTCCCGGTGATCATCATATAAAATTACTGCTGTTAACTGACTTAATTACTCCCCACAAACAGAAATATCCTCTGTGCATGCTCAGTTGAGAGAGACAGACACATAGTTAGCTGCTGCAGAGCCTGTTATTGATGGTCTATGTTGTTTTTATCAATTCAACCAGGCCCACAGATGATTGAGTGTCTCCTTCCAACTCTACCTCCACGGTGAAGGTGCTCTGGGCGTTGCACTCGTCTGACAACGTGAAGCGGACAGAGCGCTTTGATTGATGTCCACCCTGCTCGGGGAGCGACGACGGGACCCTCCAGATAAGGAGGCCGGCTGGGGAGAGGACAGCCCCATTTGGGCCCTCCTCCAGTTGGAAGAGGAGTGCAGAGCCCTCCGGGTCTGACGCTGTAAACTGGAAGACGAAGTTCTCCCCGGCGAATGTCCGCAGGTCGCTTTGAGGTCGGTGGAAGGCCGGCGGCTCGTTGACTGAAGACAGGAGGTAAAACTTGACAATGAGTTGAGTCTCTGTACATCTACAACTAACCAACAACCTTCTCTCATTCTTATTTACTGTTACAACTGCAGCTATAAGTCTTTGTGTTTTGACAACAGAACCCCTTCCTGTTGTGAAATACACTCTTAGAGTGAGCCCGGTTTGTCCAGGCTATTCCTGGAAGAATCATTGTAAACACATTTGTCCACGGCATGAGAGGTTTCCAGCTCTCAACAAGATCGTATGTCACCCGCTGCTGAGCTCACGCTCTGCTCACAGGTGTTTAATAGACAGAATGTGGTGATAATCCCAGGAAACACCTGCTCAGAATGAATGTCATATGTTTAGAGACCAACAACATATGCCTGCTGATTAAAAGGATTATTAGTGTCCCTGAATACCCATAACCAAACTCGAGCAAAGGGGTGAGATAATCCCAACATAAATAGAAATAGTTTGCTTTGATCAGTTTTATTTTGTCTTGTTACAAATGCACTGGATGATTATTACTGTCCTAAGAAAATTGAGGCCTGAATATGAGACGTGTTAAGTCCTTTATTGCAGCTTTTACAGCCTCACTACTACCACTAACCTGTGTGTAAGTAATGATTGTCATTCTGTGGAGCTGTGATAATCAACCATGTGATTTACCCCCTCCCCTCTCTTCCTCTCTTTCTCAGGATGGTTAAGCGACAGGTCAGGGCATGCTGGGAAACTTAAACATCCGCTCCTTTGATCTGCTGATGGTGACAAACAGGACCTCAGTTGGACGCATACCGAAGTGTAACAGGCTACTGCGACTGCCACTGCACTCATACAGTAAGATAAATAGTGATTTCCCTGTTATTGGTGAAGCAAAAACAACCCCAATCTTTGAGCAATCAGTGATAGCAACAGATTTAGGTCTTCACAATATGTTGTTGCAACAGTACGTGGACGCCACTGACAGTACAAAGAACGATTTCTATCTGTGGCTCTGGCTGCCATCATGTTCCTCTCAGCTAATCTAAAAATTGGCAAAGACCTGAGGCGGCCCTAAATGAACAAATCAAACAAGCCACCTGTGATGGCATCCACCTGTCAAAGCGTCCACACTCCTAATTCTGCATAACTTTAAGCCTTAATATAATGTGAACAGGTGAGTTCTATATAAATTCACCGTCAGTACAGTTGTCATGAACGGGGAAATTAGCTATAGAGACAAAAACGTTTTTTGTACCAGGCTGTAAACATGTTTATTTCTGCTGTGAAACATGGGGACTTATGGAGACTGACTCACTTCTGGAGCCAGCCTCAAGTGGACGTTTAAGAAACTGCAGTTTTTGGTACTTCTGCATCTGCATGTTTACAGAGACATTGTCATGTTCAAAGAGAAAAAGGCCTTTTGACCATGAAAGCAGCTCCAGACTAAAAAAAAAAGTGTTACAGGGGTAGTGTAAAGCAAATTAAAAATGTCAGGCAGATTGTCTAGGGTGATTTTGATGACGGTTCTGTATTAAAAAACAATGAATGAGTTGTTTGTACCTTGGTTCACAGACCAGGTGAATTTGGAGGTTTCTGGGTCACAAAGGAGGCAAGGGCTGCTGGGATTGGAGTCTCCGTCTGTGAAACACATCCCATCGATGTTACATGTCTTCTCCTGGAAACAGAGACACAAAGAAGAAGGTTTGTTTGTGTACAGTTCAGTTTTAAAAATGTTGACATGTCGGGGGAGTTTTACAACATTATAAAACATATTCTGTTTGTTTTTCTTTTGTGGTTTTCTCTGGGGAGTAACAGGAAATCAGCTCTAAATACACATCATCTGCTCCAGTTCTGTTTAAGTTAATTCGATTTAGTTTGACTTTGGCAAGCGCATGCAAATGTGTTCACTCCAGGTTGTTTGTAAGGTTACATGTTGTCCAGTCTCCCATAAAACGCAGTTCCAGTAACAACACAACCCCCTCTGTACCTTTTTTTAATTAATGTTTGTTTTTTAAATGGCCAGCAGCTGCATGTTGTCTCTGGTTTAGTCATTACAAGTTACAGAGAGTCGATGCTACAGCCATAATAGAGCAAATAAAACGCTTCAGCACACTTTTCCACTAAACACTCACTGAAACACATCTGTCTCCTAAATCTGTTTCCCATTTTGAAACAAACAAAGTCCAAGTTTTCTTAAGAGACCTGTTGCAGTCGTGCGAACGACCGACAAAAACAAGAAGTTAAGGGCGCTCTGAGGATCTTTTCCGAGCCTCAACCAAATAATTGTTGGATCATATTTGAATCATCAGTGGAGGAGATGAACAACATGAAAAGGAGAAAAATACTGTTCTTCTGAATGCGTTACCTTTAACTTACAGAGTCCGGTGCGCGATGCCTCGCAGACCTGACAAACGCCATCATAGATCGTCAGCACCTTGGCCTGGCTGTACTGGGAGCCATCATTGGTTACCTTAGGATAGGAAAGAACAGAGGTGACACTGAAGAACACTTCTGACAACACGGCCACCAACAAACAAACAGTAACAAAGGCTTTACCTTAATCTCCCAGCGTGCGTATGGTTTGTCGTCCATCATGAAGTCTTCTGTGTTGACGGCAGTGTTGCTTAGAGATGGTACGGTGCAGTCTAACGCCTTGGAGCTGAGGAAGGTGGCTTTTGTCCTCTGTTTTTCGTCTGGAACCCAAACTCCGTTCATGTACTGTGGAGGCAAATCAACGCAGTTCAGAGGAAATATTTTGGCTTTCATCTTGAAGGCTCTCAGCCACGACCTTTGACCTCGCCTTTCCTCACCTTCAGTCTGGTGGCATGGCAGCTCAGGTCCGGAGAGTCGATGAAACCGAGGCCAAAGACTCGGATGTCACGACAGTTGAAGGCCCGGATATCACACAGTCCACCGTTCTCCAAATCTGTTAACTCTACTGGCTGACCTAAGAGAGGACACAAGACTAATCAGATAACAGACCACTTTTAGAAATGCTTATATGCTGCTAAATCCATTAAGGATTGGAACGACTTTTTCCAGATACTCACTGATGGCCAGGCTGCAGTCGTAGAAGCTGTGGCTGGGATAACACTGACACCCCCACTCTGTGCACTCTCCATTTCCGTTGCAAAAGTTGGGGCAGCGCAGCGCTGTCACCACATCCCTCGATGCTCCTGATGGACCACCCATCTCCAAAGCTCTCTGGGTCCGATTTTCCAACAGCCTCCTCTCACACTCATTCTCTAAGTATGGCAGCAGCGCCTCCTCCCAGCCCAGGTCATCTTTGAGCTGCAGGTCCAGAATGCAGAGATCCACGGCCTCGTCCAGACGGCGTCCCAGCAGCCCTCGGCACACTGCACCAACAGTGGAGTTGGCCAAGGCTATCTGGCAGACCTCCAGAGCTTTGGCCGAGGTTAGGCCACTTGGCGTGGGCCACTGAGGTTGTACCTCCGGTCGGGCTTCCGCTAAGTGATCCTCAGGGAAGAAATAGGCAAGGTTCTCCAGATCGGCCTGGCTGAGGCTTGAAGCAGTAAAGACAGGCTGGAATTCAAATGACACCTGTCTCTTAGGCCTCTCGACAGAAATCAGACGATCCTGCCTGAACTCACCTTCCAGTTCAACATCATGGTCACTGTAATCACTGTAAAACTGAAGGTGCCTCCTCTCCAGAGGATGACTGTTAAAGGCAGACATATCCAGGATGTTTTCCTCTCTTTCTGGACTCTTGATATATTCCACTGTTGTGTCCATGGAGGGGAACACAGATGTGTAATCCACATTATCGTATACTATGCAGTCAGAGTGAGCGGAAGGAGTGTACAAGTTCCTCATCCCTCTGCCAGCGTGATGAGAAGTGCTGTATCCTTTTTGGCACTGACAGAACGGCCTCCTGATGTCCTCTGTCGTCCCTGGAGGTGTCTTGTCAAATAAACTTTCACCAGGAGCTATCCTAGCACGCACACAAAAGATGGATAGTGAAACAAACACACCAATTTGTATTTTTATTCCTTAAATTGCTGTCGCAGACTGACCTCCAGTTTTCTATGAAGCTAAGCAGGTCGTCCGGTCCGAAAACATGACCATCAGAGCTGTGGAAGTCGTTGTTTCCATTGCGGTCGAAGGTGCCACAGAGGCCTTGCGTGTTACTGTAGTCAACGCTGGGCACCCGGACAGACAGGCTCATCCCCCAATCGCCAACATCGGCCCTAACAAAGGCCCCGGAGGGAAAGATCAACTACAAGAGGAGAGTCACATCCAGCAGCTAGTTAACATAATCTCCTCATGCAGCAAAAGTAAACATTTAACCTGAAAAAGCTGCCAAATTCTTGATGAAATTTGTATGATTTGCAACAGGCAGGATATGATTCAAGCATGAAAGTAGCCAGTAATGTTTTCTGGCAAGCAAACAGCGTGTACTGATTTTCCAAATATCGAACAGATTAAACAAATCTGTACCAGTGTCAAAATCTTCGGATACCTACGGTGACCTTCTTCCCCTGGTGGGACTCCAGGACCCTGACTCGACTGCCCTCCCTGTCACCTAGATTCTTCAGGGTAAGCTGTGGCCTGCTTTCCTGTGGTTGGCCGTTGCACATGTCAAAGACAGCAATCTCGTTGCCCTCTCGCACCGCAACGCCACAGTTGCAGGCGACAGCGTAGTGCCGGCTGCCACAGTCCCACTGGCGAGAGTGGACCTCAAACTCCCTGACGAGGCTCCGGTAAAGGACAAAGGTGCCAGTCTGATGGTTTTCATAACGCCTGCACATCACAGATCAAGAGAAGGAAGAAGAAGAGTTAACCATGCCAAATGTCTGTTATGCTGTTAGATGATCAGGAGTTAAATTACCTGCCATCCAGGGTAATGACATGTGGGTCAGTCAAAGAGTAGCAGATGGAAGTGGGAACGTCCTGGACTGTGACCTGGGGGCAGAGATCAGGAGAGCAAAGATTATGGGAGCTCCACCTTCCGACCCTCTGACCTTTGGCTTTGATGATTTCACTAAACACAGATGGGAAACCTCCCCTGCAGTAGGCCCCTCAGAGACACAATGTCTAGAGGGCTGACATCATGTCTTACATAACGTAATAGCTTGTGTGGACACAGCTAATGACTGCACAGAACAGCGCTCTTTAAACATCACGTCAAACCATCAAACAGGCACACTTTTGGTCCTAAACCTCACCCTCCCCTCCAATTTTATACAGCACTGTATAACTGTGTGTATATGTAAACAGTATGACAAAGAAACCTGCAGTTACAGCCGAGTTTTTAATACTTTATAATTATACTTCGACAATTAAAGTAATACAAGACAATTATAATCGCTCAACTTTATTTATTTTGGGACCTTGGTGTAATTCAGGGTACCCATCCAGGACTTCTGAAAGGACCATGCCCTGTGCAGCTTGCATGAGACAGGACCCTGATATCAAGAATCCATGAAACATCCAGGAGAAGAACTTATGGAAACTAGTCAGTTTCTCAAAAAACTGTTAAGGGAATTTAAGGTCCATAAGAAGCATGGCAAAGGGCATTTAAGTGTCTTGCGACTTACATGCCCCAATTATCTGGAACCTCATCAAGGTTTCCAAGATCCCCATCAAAGACCACAAGAAGCCCCTCAAGGTTGACAGGAATCTCTTGGAGTACTCATTGATCCTCCTTGTGGTCCACTAAAACCTGTTCAAGGATCCCTCAATGACTAATGAAAACCCCTTAAAAATTCCTTGAACAAGAATGATTTTATCATGAACCCCTGGAAAACTCTCAAGGATCTCTTGAGCCCTCTCAAGGGCCACCACTTACTGCAATCTCCGTGTCTACAGATAACTAGCTTTGATCCAACAGATTTCATTTTGAATATCAAAAGAGTTTCACAAAGTTGAACAACTCACTTTCAGGGACGTTGGGACATAGTTTCTCCAGAGTCGTGGTGCACTGGGTCCGGGCAAAACACCAATTAGACTCGGCCGGTTCCCATCTCGTGTGAAATCGGTGACAGCAGTGACAAAAAAGGCAGCCTGTCCACAGCTGCCATCGCTGCAGGCATGAGGCTTGAGCTCCACCTGGCAGGCGGACAGCACCACATTCGAGGCCTCTTGTCCGAGACTGTCTGTGGACGTCAACACAGGCGTAAGATAGTGTTAACGGATGACACACAGCTGCCTGCAGAACTGTAATAATGTCCTTCTGAGCTGGCTTTGATGTGATGATGCACAGGGCAAGTCAGAGCGAAGCAGAAGAACCTAAGACAAGCTCATGAAATGCATGAAATAGTCTTTTCTTCACCCACTGGAGTCTTATCTGGGATGCTTGTGACAATGTTTGCATCCTTCAGGGATGACACTAACTTTAAACTGAATTAACTTAATAGTTTAAATTTCCTCTAATGTGTTTTGGTCACAAATTTGTCAAATTAAGACGATATTAAGGCTTAAAGAACGGTATGTTAGGTCGGCTGTGGTGGTTGCTGCAGGCTCATCCTACTTGGTTCCATCTGGTTGCCAAAATTAGGATTTTCTGTCTCCAAACAACTTAATAAGATGGTTAACGGGGAGGTCGATTACAGATAAAGACACCATCTCCTGTTTTGTTCTTACCTGGGTTGTGCACACTCAGAGCCAGAGGGACTCCACACTGGTGACCGTGGTCGAGGCCGTAGCAGGGGATGGGCACTGTGCTGTGGACGGTCACCTCGTGCTCCTTACTGTTCTCTGCTATGTGGAGCGAGTCTGAACAAAACTGAAGACAAAGAGCCTTTGTGAGTTTCTACAAGGTTTTCTCCATCTCAAATACTTCTTATCGTGACGTAGACTTGAGTTAAAAGATCACACAGGAACGTTTACCTTCAGTCCAGCGTAGAAACTCTCACTTTCCTTTGGAGGAGATCTGCCGTTGCTGGAGTTGGCTCTGAAAGTTGATACAATGCAGGAGAACTGCAAGGAAAACATCACTTAATGCTTGTCTTAATCCCTAAAATTACATCACAAGGATAAAGGTATAATAATATTTTCATCACCCTCTCAGGGTTTGATCCCTTAAAAAACAAACCTGCTCTACATAGATCAACTCTTGTTATGTTTTTATACTTTAAACTGATTTTAAAGCATCAACTGTAATGTTTACTTGTAAATGGAACAATGCATGTTTGTTGGGCTGTACATGTTCCTTAATTTATGTTTTTGCAGTGTAGTATTTGTGGACCATTTTTAAGATTTCCAGACATATTTTTAGCTACATTTCCAACAAAGAAAGTCTTAAATCTCTGCAATGTGCACTTGTTCATCTTGAGAAAGACTAACAATGTCTTGACTGGCGCAGTATTTATGATCTATCAAAACAGATCCCCATGTAGCTCACCCGCAGCTCCATGAGCGCATGACCTTTGACGCAGCTCAGCTGCTACATCAACATGTGTTAAAGATGGCCCTCTCCAACATGTTCCAGACACAACTAATATATCCCCTGTGTCTAAACATGACAGCACAATGGTCCACAGCTGTACCAAGGGGTGAATAGTAGAGTGACATCACCTCAATTTCAAATAGCATCACGTTGAAAATCTAATTACCTAATGTTTCCTGGCAACAAATAATTTCTCCAGGAAATGAGAGCCGTCAGCAGCCTCTGGGTTTTGGTGATTTGGATATAAAGCTGTGCGGCAGGCTGTCAAAGTGCCAGGAAAAATTAGGTTTATGTAATTATAACAATTATTACTCCCAATGCAGAAATTGCTTGCTATAGGAAAGCAATGCATTAATAAGCAAAAGTCTCCAATGACTGAGGAAATCTTTCGTATCTGTTCACTGTCATTTTTTGCCAACAGCCAGATTTATGCGATTTCTTCAAATTTAGTTTCATGAGCGATAATTCAACCTGACAACCAGAAGCGTCTTCAATTATTCTGCTTATTAGCCAGCAGCACAAGTGCTCTCGTATGTTGATTTTTAACAGTATGAACATGTGTTCGTCAAGAGTTCCCGGTCCGCAGCTTCTTGATCCTGGATTGGAAAAAAATTAATAGTCTTGAGACCCAAAGCCGAACTCAAATAAAAAGCAATGATAAAGGCTGATCACACTTTGTATCACCTAACATCTCCTGGTGAAGGAATACAGGTGATGGCCATCTGACCACCAACTGGCACATACACGTGAAGACTGAAAAGGAAGAACTTCTCCAAAGCCTGTATTCGTTATCCAATGGTCAACCAAAGATGCCAAATGATGGATGCCAATTACAGACTGTTTCTCCTCAGGAGGTTACAAGAAATTAGGACAGAATAGAGATAATTTTACTATGGATGTGTGCGGCCTTGCACATCAAACAAGCAGTTGCTGGATGCAACTATCTGCCAGAAAACAGTGTAAAACATCACAAGAAACATCTTTATTATGTGTGTGTTTGTCCATGTAAAAATAGGAATTCACTGTGAAGCTCTGAATGGATAGGTTTAAATGGGAAGCATGTGGAGCGAGGCTTTTCCAACCTGCAACTCATTTAACTTCCCCACCCTCCTCTTGCTTGCTCTTAACGGGATATGACACACGTTGCCTTCTCTGCCTTTGCTTTGTGAGGCAAAAAAGAGGTCAGCATGATCCATGGCTTATGTTGTCCGCTCGAGGGGTCAAACCCACCACATGTGCACCACGAAACTTTCAGCAGGGTCTGGCAGGAATTACCGTTTCTCCGAGCCTGAAGTGAACGCCATCCATCTCCGCCAGAGAGAAGGGCTTCAATGTGGATTCCTGCCTGATCTCAGCCTTCATGCTGTGGCCGATGTGTCTGGCCCAAACCACCTGGAAGCCCAGTTGCTGGCTCGACAGTGGTGGGATGAAGGAGCATCTCAAGTGGACACTTTGGCCGATGAGCTCCGGGGTGATCACTGGCCGGGATGGCAGGGATGGCGATGGGATGGCGGCTGGATAGAACAGAAGAGGTGTAGCGCAATCAGATGCAAAATTGATGCTGTTATTTGAAGATGTAGCCTTCTGGTTCTGGGATTTTTCCACTTTCAATTCATTTTCTTACATTTAATAGACTAAACAATGAAGTCTACCAAGTTACTCTGCAAGTTAAAACCTTAAAATTACAAGAAATGTTGAAAGTTAAAATCTTCCAATTCCTGATAACCTCAATATTAGTCTTACCTTTGCATCGGCCGTTGACTTCGACTTCACCTGGTGGGCAGAATCTGGGCCCCAAATCAGGAGCAACTGAAACATGATATTTATCAGATTTCTTCTTGTTATTTTAGTGCAAAAAATATATATATTTGGCAACATTGAAACACAAGATATTGTTGTGCAGTGATAACCATGTAGATATCTTCAAACTGGACCCTTCGAAGGAACTGAATCAGCCTTGTTTACTTCAAACGTCAGGAAATTGGGGTTCATCCAATTGGATTTCCCACAAAGGTTGGCCTAATCTTCTCACACCAAAGAAGAGCTTGTATTTTAGAGTCAACCTGTATCTGAAGAATTAAAGATTGGCCAATATTTTGTTCAATTTGCAGGTACTGGCCTAAAAAGTCCAGTATTGGTCAAGCTTTAAAGTTTAAAATCACCGAGACAGGAGAACAGTAACATGCAAGCTGTGCCCTTTACTAATAGCACAGACCACATGAAAACATCTTCAGCTGCTTCTGTTGGAGCATCCACCACGCTCACCTTTAGCGCAGTATCCCATGCACCCCTGCGTGGGCTGCAGGTAGTAGACCAGGAACTCGCCGCAGTTGCGCACCGTGACCGGGATGCGGAAGAGGCAGCAGTCCTTGGCGCTGCCATGGAAGAACTGCCAGGTGGCACAGGCAGAGAGCTGGCGGACTTCACCGGCCCGTGGCAGGGAGGCATCCTTCAGGGAGAGCCACACTGGAGCCTGTGTACCACAGCGATTCATCTGCAAGAGGGTGGGGAGAGGGGGCATCGACAGAAACAGTCATTACCTACATCAAAGGGATTATTATACCCTCCACCTGGACTGAAGGTGCTTATTAAACCAATCTACAGATGGCAGAGGATGCTGTTTTTTTGGCAAAAGAATCTTGACAGTCACGTAGTCAGAGTCGAAACACTTACAGGAGAAAGAGTGCAATGTTTGTCTTACCTCAACACAGGTGGTCGGCATCTCCGCCGGCTTGTTGTTGATCCTGAATCTGTACCAGCCCGGCAACAGCGAGTGGTCACAGATCAAGTCCTGGATGGCCGTGTTCTGAATCTCTGTGGAGTCGAAGTCAACGCTGCGATAGGAATTGCGCAAAATCTGATGGCCTCCTGGGTGGCACTCTGGAGCTGAGACGAGGAGAACAATGACGGTGTCAAAGAAAGAGGAAATTCAGCATATGTGGCCTTGCCATGAAACTATTAAAATAACTCTCCACCCCACAAGTTTTTGGACACTAGCCTTTGCTCTTCTCCTCTCCCTTTGTCTTTTTGAGCTCCAGATGTGTCAATTTACACAAGAGGAAATGAAAACTGACGAATCTCAGGCTATGATCAGATGAGCGTTTTTTCCTCTAGAGTCTTTATCTCAGATGGAGTCCTGCTGTTTCGGCTGCGTATAAAACTGGCCTGAGAGGACAGACATGACAAAGATAGACAAAACAAAAGAAACTCATGCTGTCATGGGAATCGGCACTCAAAAGTCTGAGTGTCCTTGGCTTGCCTGAGAAGTTTTCTCTCTCTGTACACTGTTGTTAAAACGCTTCATTTAAACTTCCCTTGGGGATAGTAGTGTGACTTAACTTAATCTTAATTTTAACTATGGCCAGGTGATATAAAAGGGGGAGAATTGTATCCTGGCATGAGATGTTGTTGAAAGCTCCAGAGAAAGTTAATAACCGAAACGTAGGTTAATCATAGCTCTGTTGAACTAGACTTTAAAAAAAAAGCAGATTTAAACACAGATTTACCACTTTAATGATGTAAACCTCAGTTTTATAATCAGTGTATATAGGTTACATGTGGTGGAGGATGAAGTTGACTGGACCAAGAAGGCCATTTAACCATTTATTTTGTGGGTTCGAGGTAGTTGGTCAAATGGGAGGGAAGGATGATTATCTGTACAATAAACAAACAAATCAACACACTGCCATATGTTCCATAAACTAGCATTATAAACAAAGATTAGCATTATTAATGCATCCGCTCAGAATTACAGATATCTCAGGTCTTTGTCGATAACTAAACAATACATTTGATCTGTTTAAAGGAAATACACAAAAAATTAGGATGCATAACCTTAGGTATAACTGAAAGGACAAATAAACTGAAATATATCAACTGACTCATTGATGTGGCAGCATGGCGGACAGGAACATTGGACCTAACGAAACACACCCTGGTCCTTATATCACCTCCCCTGTAGTGCTAAACTCCTCCCATCCTCTCGGTTGTAGGTAATCTCCACCCACAAAGTAATACGAAAGCTTAAGATTTTTAACACTGACAACAACAAATTACTGTCAACATCAATGCTGCATTTGATTATGCGTCCATAAAATGATAGAAGTAACTTTTAACAAGCTTGAATTGCCGTAAACACGTCAATAATCATAAAACAAATTTTCAACTAATTTAAAAACTAATTTTAAAACCTCTTACTTTAAAAGTTAAATTGTAATGTTATTACTGGTCGGTGCGACCCCACTAAACCTCTTTAAACTTCATCAGAACAAGGTGAAGCAAAGTTGAAGACTCTTATTTGGATAGTCGGCCTACAGATAATAGAGTATTTGTAATATTTTAATATTTCAACAGCTCATAAAACAGTTTATTGATATTACACCACTGTGATTAAGATTTGGTTAAAGTATGTTCATGAATTGTCAGATATACCCGTACTCATCTATAGGCAGACTATCCAAATGAAGTGTTACTGACTCACTTTAAACACTCAGATGTTGATGTCGCCATCGACCACGTTCAACACCCGAAATGACAAAAGTGCCCCACCAAACAGAAAATCAAGAGACGAGGAAGGAGACATCACAATGTGGCTGTTTTATTGTCAGGTGATCTTTAAGAACCGCAGAAACAACAAACGTTAAAAGACCCTGTGGAGGTCACAAATTACAACCTCATTTCAACTTCAATATCAAAACAAATGGCAAGGAACGGTCGTACGTAAACGGTGACTTAATGATGTGTACGATTTGCTCGTTAAACTAGTCAGTAGGTGTTGAGGAGGTGAGCAGGAAGGATCATTTCACCCCCAGAGGTTATCTAAATTGCTAAGAATAACAGACATTCCTGTGAGCCTCTCGCCTCTCTAAACTCGCCCTGGGAAAAGACGCTAAAGCCAATGACGCATGACATGGCCTCTGAACACCGCCTGCAGTTGTGGGATGAAACAACTGGGGGGATTATTTGAGCAGTTTTACACACAAAAGCTCTAAACCTGTGAAGTGAAATGGGTCAAAGTCGTCAACAGATGCCTTTCTTAACAAAGCTAGACAAAAAGGCTATTCTTTCATGTCCAGTGGACAAAACCTGTTCCCTTTGCCCCTGTTTGAGTTCAGTTGTGGTGACTGAGTAAAGCCACATCAGGGAAAACAAACATTCAGGGTGTTTAGGATGTCTTGAGACTGTCAAAGCCTTGAATGTGTAGGGCGAAGTTACTGCCAGTGATCCCTAGCCTAAACAAGGTCTTTCAGGCTGGTCTTCATGTTGACAGCCCCTTGAAAGCAAATGCTCTTGTTTACACCTCGTCTGGAAGCTCCACTGACAACGTTTGAGGTCACAGGTTGTCCAAACAACCAGGTTTTTTAGGCAGACAATCGGCGAGACTTTGGCTCCTGGCTAAACTGCTCCAATTGGAGGCTTAATGAGTTTACAGAGCCGGAGGGGTAGGGGGGGTGAGCTAATGAAGCCTTCCCTCCCGGAGGGAGGAGATCCTACTGGGAAGGAGGCCCTCAGCAGCCCAGATGTGCAGGAACTCTGCAGAGAATTCTCCAGTTTCTCAGGAAATAAGATTAATTTAGGAGAGTGTGGTGTTAACACAACTGAAGTTGTGGGTCTTTTTCCCAGAGGGCCTGACACTCACGACGAAAACAAGTTATGGGTCTGGATGGGATCTGAAAATGGTATAAGACTCAAAATCATTAATTATTGAAGCAGGTTTTTGGTAGATAACACTTGACATGCTCGGTTGTCTGCATCTAAATCACAAAATGTGTTTTTTTTGTTCCAGATTTCTTGGTCTCAAGCAAGTCGTGTCGTTCTTCTCCGTAGCTTTGCGAAACGTTACAACATTTTATTCTTGCAGTAGAATTGATTAGTACAATTAGCTAAGATCAGCCATCACAGACACAAATCGACTAAAGTATAAAGTTTGTTGTTGTCAGAAATCTTTGATGAGCACGTCTTACATTCGCTTTTTTCCGTCGAGCTCTTGACTGTGTCTTTGTAACGTTGTAAAGACATTAACCAATGTTCAAGTTGACTCAAGTCCAAAGTCAAGCATCAGATGGATTACCGTGAAACTTTGTACAGACACTGATATTCTCCAGAGGGTGACCACTTGACCTTTCCTCTGACTTCACCATTTGGCTTTTACACACGAAATGTCATTTGAAGGCTGCCTTTATGACTACTGAGCACATTCATGCTCCCCAGAGGATGAAACATTCACATCAGCCTACAAGCAACCTGTCCCCATTTCTTCTATAAAGCCAGAGAAGCCAAATGCCTGAGATTTATGTCATCTCAGTAAACTTTGAGATCTTGACTAGGCTTTTAAACAATGTTTGGTTGCACAACATGACTTTTTATTGATGCACCCTGAAGGGTCAGTGGGTTAAAGGCATTCTTTGTAACTGAGGCAAATGTAGAAGATGTGTTGCTTTTTAAGTAACTTAAACCAAAACTTTGAGTTCTTCTTGGCAACTGGACAAAATTTAATTTGTTCTGGCACAGCAATGATTGGTATTCTTGTTGCAAAGCCCACCACGTTTCATTTTACGATGGCCTGCCTTAAATCTTTACGACTGTGTGCTTTGATGTGTCGTTGGACGCCCTGGAGACAAAGATATGAGCAAGATGGAAGACAGGGTGGGATGTTGGACGGACCAAGACAACAGCTCATAGTTAGATAAGACTTCAGTTTACGTTGCTGGATTTCAGGCCCCATGTCGTATATTTGAATTACTGTTAAACATAAATCGGATGGAAACCAGTCAAGACATTTGTCTTTCAGTGTGTGTGTCCTTGAAGCTTTAACACAGTGTGAAGAGAGCCTCAGTCTAACAAAACATCCGACTTTTGTGACAGTTTGTGCTAACATCATAAACCCTTTGTGCATCTTTTACAGCTTTCTTTTAAATATTTGGTCGCACACGTCACGGCAGCATGATGGGACTGAACAACAGAGGGGGTAAGCACGAAGCTGTTTATATTGAGCAACAAGTGTATGATGTGGTGTAATAAGTCCTCGCAACTCAAGTTTGGTAATCTTGTTTCAATTACAGCTGCATTTTAATGACTCTGTTTCTGATCGTGTTGTTTTTACAGCAGTGTTTCTTCAATTGTAATTGAGTATTTTACAAACCCTAGACTTCATTTCCCCTAAGTGAGGTGATAATTAGCTAATATTCTCCAATACTTCTCTGATAATGGGCACAAATAGTGCATCAATTAAGGAACTTGAGTTTCATTCAGCTCCAAATAGAGTTAAGTGTCTTCAATCTTTATGTGACTATAGCTTTGCTCTTGTCTGTGATTTCCTCTCTGCCTCTGCAGGTCCATCTAACCTCTAGACCTGCTGAGTGATCGGAATGCAGCCTCACGGGCCAAGTCACGCAGCTCTGCAGTATCTGATGCTTTAGAAGGCAGGTTTTCCTGCATTTTATTGAAAGTTTATCTCTTTAATTAAACTCGGCTAGAAGCGATTGGATTGCATTAGACATCTTCTTAAAGTTTTAAATCGCCTGGTGGCAGCTGCGCAGCATTTGGAGAGATACAAAAGGATTTAGGATTTGATATGAAGTCATAAAAAGTTTTGCATCCACTCACCATGTTGCGCGAACGCTCTTAAATGCACGAACCATAGCAACGCGATGCGTAAATATCCTGGGAACAACAGGCGCGCCGAACCAAGCGCGCAACAGTCCATGTCTGCGGCTGCGGGTTAAAGAGATGCAGCAGGCTTGTCTCAGTCGTCGGGTCCCATTGAAAGTCTGGAGAAAGTTGCACAAAACTTACTCCCGCTCCTGTTTGGTAATTAGAGAGCTGAAATTTGCGCTCAGCTCGCTGGAGACTGCGGCGTTCCTGTGTGGATGGCGCAAGATGACAAGAAGAGAGGAGGAAGGAGGAGGCACTATACCACCGAGGAGTCTGTTCCTATAGGTGGGTCCTCTCTCACAAAACTTCTCTCCATCAACATCACGTGGATGCAAATCAATAAATGATCCATCCGAACCTCAATCCTCTCCAAGGATTCAACACTTTGTGCGCTTCAAGAACTGTTTGTACTCACTGGAAATCATCAGAGAACACGTGCTGCTGCCACATGTTTCCAAACGCATCATCAGTGACCGATTTCTTTGCATTTCCTGCAGGAAAAAAAAGTCAAATAAACACAAACTCATACTGACCGTTTGACATATGTGCAGCAGTTTTACACAGAGCTGCAGCTGTAATATGCTCAGTATGTTACTGCAGCTGTGGAGGAAGCGAGCGTCCAGTCAGGCTTCATTTTAGAGGAACATGAGGATGAAATGCTGCATATGACATTAATTGTTAACAGTGGAGGACATTTAAAATCATAAAAAGTTGGAAAAGTAAGGAGTTTCTGTAAACCTGTTTATACTTTATGCAGCATTTTATCATCCTACTTATGTACCTACTCACATTTTATATATTTTGACAACAGAAATTAATCAATGAACTTGAAGTTCTTTGGTTAATAAGTGTTTTTTTCCTAAACACATGTTCAGTATTAGAGAAGTGCAAACAATACACTCACATGATGTGGCATTAAAAAGCGAAACGTACGTACCCAAAAATGTTGTTTTTAGGGTAGAAAAACATTAAAACTGTATAGTTTTTTCTAATATTAAGGTATTTGGATATTAATACTGTCATTTCTAGGTTCCATATTTGAAAATGTCTGTAGATTTTACAGTGAAAAACGGTTCCATATTTGAAAATGTCTGTAGATTTTACAGTGAAAAACTGCCAGACCATGACAGTAAAAGACCGTAAAATATGCCATTAAATATTATAGTGTTTTACTGTACAACAGTCTCTCTCTCTATATAAGTAAAGGTTTTGAAATATGACTTAAACACAGTCATGCTACTGTTTTTCACTGTAAAATCTACAGACCTTACACAGCAAATGACACATTTTTCCTTTTCCCAAACAGGAAAACTCTAAATGCCAGCCACTGGGAAAAAAAAGGCCTAATCTGTTCGCTCATTATCTCTTCATGTGACTCAAAACAGTTTGTGACTGAGATTATTTCACCGCAGGGGGAGGTGAGAACCTGCAGAGCTGAAACGGAGAAGGTCGGCCTCCCGTGTGTAGAGTAAATATCAGGTGCTGGAGGCTTCAGAGACAAAACGACATACCTTTCCACTAAATCAAAGACCTGAGAGGAGCAGCAGGTGTTCTGCGCTCGCCTTTTCATTCAGACTCCACTTCAGTACTGTGAGAATGTCTGAGATCTTCAGTTTTGGACCTGAGACGTTTTTTATTTCAGTGCAGAGAGTTTTGCTTTGAGTTCCTGCACATTTTCAGTCTTAAAGTGTGATACTTCAGTATGCTCTAAGGTTTTCTGGTGTCTTAGCTGGCCTTGGACCATTGTTGCGTATCATTTCCTCTTTCTATGCCTTCAAATTAAAGATATTCAAGATAATTTGTCACTAAGTGTGTCCCTACACTTTAAAATATGATGACGTAGGTTCTGCTCTAGCATCATTTCTGGACTCAAAGGGCTCTAGCCTTTCTAGCTTTAGGAAAATTATGTTATGAAGCCTGGCAAACAAACCATCTGTAACAGCACCCGCCTGTCAATCAAAGTGGCCACTCTATTAATTATGCATAACTTTAAGCCTTAATATAATTTGAATTTGCATCATTTGCTTCATTTCACACCCATGGAGGTTGCTGCTTGCTACGGTGTTTTGAAGTGTAGAGTCACTGACCTCCTTCACACCTGTTCGAACTTGGAATTGGGGGAAGGGGGCTGCGTGAAACCAGCATTCACCCCACCTTCAAGTGTTGCCATTAGGATGGAACTGCTGACTTTGTGTGACAATATTTCAGGAAGTATAATTTATAAAAATACAGCATATAATACCTTAGAAATCAAGGTGATTCACTGCCCTCAGTGACCTAAAACAACCAGACATTACAAAGCGGTATATCGTGAAACTTTGGTTTCTTTAGGTAACAAATTTCACCATCTTGTGATTGTCAAAGCTCATACGAGGACACAGGACAGAAACTAGAAGCCTCCTCCCTGCTGCTCTTGCACTAAAACCCCAATTTGTCCTGTAACTCTCACACCTGTCCCGCATGTGTTCAGAAGCGCCATATCATCGGCATGAGACTCTCGGGAACCTCCCTGGTTTGAGACAGCAGCGGCGGCGTCAGCGGTAGTGGTGGCTCCTCGCTGAAGCGTTGTTACAGGAGGAAAAACATTATCTGCCGCCTTCTTTGATGTTTGTGCCCTGAGAAACGACAAGAGGGGGAAGTTTCAGTCCTGCCTCCTGAGCGCTTCCAGATGTCACACATCCTCCTTTACTGTGAGAAAAACAAGAGAAGAACATACAAGAGGCATGTCAGCAGCTACAATGCCCACAAACATCTTGCAACCATATTGGTTCTGCACTATTAAGAAGTATGAGTCATTTTTAACACGTCTGCGTGCTTAACTCTTTAAAAACTCCAACTTGTGTTGCTGTCCTGTCTCTAAATTGACATGTTTACTGGTTAGTTGATTATGTCATCATGTCTCAGTGAAGTTAAAACAAGCTAATTTGCAACTATTGTTTCCAGCTCTTGTGGAGAAAAATAGATTTCTGAAGCTCTACATATTTGTAATCGTGACCTGAAAGTGATCATCCAGCATCTGTAAACTCAGAGGGCAGAGTGGATGGGGTCAAAGGTCAATCAGTTTAACCTAGAGGGCACTTTTTTATTTGGTATTCCCGAAGGTCATGTCCGAGGTGACCAGTGTGGGGTTTTTTACAACGCCTTAGGAGCCGATTTATCAGCAACAGCTATACTTTAAAGGCACATATGGACACAGTGTTCAGCAGCAGCTACCCAAAGCATAAAGGAACAATGCAGCATACATGATAAAAGACCAGGTTGAGGTTTAATATGGTCAGATTTTATGTTTTAAAAAAAATCAAACCTCTGTCTTGGATTCATGTGCTCATATGTAGACAGAAACAGGTTTGTTCTTGCTTTAATCATTTCTCCTTTTAAAACAGCCCTTTCTAATGTGCTTCTGCAAAATATAACAAGGCTTCAGCAGTCTGAGTTGGTAAAGGAAACTTGTATTATTTATATTTAAAACATGGAATCTCTGTTATTAGTAGGTGATTTCCCACTTAAATTACCCCATAATTTATTTAAATCATGTTGGAAACTTTGTGATCTTCACTGAAATGTAGATAAAGTTGCACAGGTTTCAACAATGCTTCTCCAAACAACATGAATTTGTGAAGACTGGATCAGCAATAATTCAGCTTTGTTTACATTTATAGTGATTTAATGTGCAGACATCAAATTTCATTGGCATGTTATAGGAACTACCTTGGGAATATCTTGCATTTACCTTTTTTGTTGACATGTACATGAATGTAAACCTAGCGACAGGCAGCATAATTTAGAGAGCCACAGAAGCTAAGTTAATTTAATATTGGAGGAGTCCCTCAAGGCACGACCTTGGGTCCTCTTTAAAAATGGTCATGGTGTGACCAAGGTTTTCCAGAGATGCTGCCTGGCCCCACTTTGAGTCAAAACACAGGCTGCTGGGCCTCATTGAAGGACAGTGACACCTCCATACTGTAGGTCAGAGTACAGTATGACCTCAAAACCTCCAGCGATGGCTTTTCTCACTCTGTCAAATTTGATTATGAGATGTTTCCCAAACAGCGAGGTGTCACTGATGCAATGTCAGATTACTGTGAGTGGGGAAAAAAAATCTGTTTTTCTCCAATATGGCTCGTCACATCCTGTCGGCTCTCCTTGCAAAATTATGACATTCTAGTCATTTTTAGTGAATGAATCTTTTGTCAAAACATCATGAAAAACAATATTGTGTTTTTAATTACCAGCATGTGTGTCTTCTTTTAGGTTCCGACACAGTTTAATGCAGCGTGGATGGAAAATTTACCTCCAGCAGGAGTGGTAGCTACAGCTAATGTGATGAAATGAAAGCAGATGGCTTAGTGAGCTGTGAGGAGGAATAAGAAGAAAAGAAGGTGAGGAAGATGATCTTAGATTTTATGAGAATGGTGCATTAATATTGCTGCAAACTCAGGGGGATCCAGGGGGCCGTTACATGTTAATTAAAGTGATAACACAGTAAAACTCTAGTAAAACTGACACATAATTTCCCCCTGGGATTATTAAAGTATTTCTGATTCTGATTTCAAGTTCCTAAAGTCATAGTGCACTTTTCTGGTGAGGTTTCTTAAGATTCAAATACCATACACAACCTCAAATATTCAGTCAATTGTGTAATTTTGGCTTTATTCATTACTAAGACGGTGTTTTATTGCACTAAATATTTCACTTTTATTCCATGTGACATGATTTATCTGTTTAATTGTATGGCAGCATACTCTTTTTATACTATTGGTGCAAGCCAACATGTCACTGTTGGTGTTAAAGTAACTTATTGTAACTTTTCTACAATTAAAAATCAGATTTATTTTATTGTTTTTGATGCTGCATTCACGTGTAATCAGGTGATCTGTGACTCTATGATCCAGATACGATCACCCGCGAGAAGTACGTAAGACTTTATGGCACTAAGTCACACACCACCAAATATTTAACTGATTTTGGTGAAACTGGATTATAATTTATGGAGAAAATGTTTTCTGGTTCTCCCTCTGGCTGCTCCGCCTCAACTCTCTGTGATTTACAGAGTTTCCTGATGGACAGTAAAGTAAATCGGTAGCTAACGCTAATGTTGGCTGCTCCTGTGTTTCGGTTTAAGGAGCGACCTTGTTAACTTGTGACCGCCAGCCTTACGCGTCTGTTCATTTAATTAACAGATGTATTTGGTTTAAAAAACAAACAAAGAGGAATTAACGAGGACAGCTCCGTATATTCCTGTGTTCAACAGCTGTCTTAACTGCTACAACTAGGCTAACGGACGCCGGTTAACACGGTCGCTCTTTAAACCGAAACACCGGTGTGAGCTCAGCGCGTAGGGGGGCGTGTTAAGTGTTTAAACCACAGGTGTTTTCACCAGGGAGGCAGAGCCCGAGCCGGAGCGCGGTTATCTCGGACTTAGCCGATGGCGAGAGCTCGGTGAAATAAAATGATGGAAGACAGACGCCGAGCTGGGCTGACTGCTGTTGGACTCGTGAGTAATATTAGCTGCTGCTGTGTTTTGTGTTGTTGACCTTTGGTTGATGTTTGGCTGTTACACAATGTTCCGTTAACTGTGTTAATTATGTCCGCCATTTTGTCAGCTAGTTCCGAGTAATCTGATTGGACGAGAGGCGTTCCAGAGAGTTCTAACCATAGACATATTCTAACGGCACTGCGGACCGTTTAACTACACGTATCACTCCGCTTCACCGGTGTTTTTAAATTCGTTAAATTAACGGTCGTTAACCGTTATTTCCGTTTTAAACTGTAGCGAACTTTTTCACCGCCAAGGTGAATATGTATAAAAATCCACAAAATAACAAAATAACATTTACAGAGAACTTAAAGTATCAAAAAATGAAATTTAAAAAACGCAAAGCTAGCAAGCTACTTGCCGTTATAAGCAAAGATATTGACATGTTGCCTGGCAACGGTGCAGCGGCGCTGTGGGACTATTTGTGTTGGCGGAATAAACAAATCATAAATTATAATTTGTTGTCACTTATTATTATTATTATTATTATTATTATTATTATTATTATTATTATTATTGATAATAACTATTATTAATATTTTAAGCAATACATTTATTTAAAATACATTTTTAAATATAAAAAAATAAATAATTAATTATAAATAGTTATTATTTTCTTGTGGCTGAAGATTGTTTTGGATTACATGTTAAGGTATGTGTTAATATTATATATTATATATATATATATATATAATAATAATATTAATATATATATATATAATGAATTATTTAATTTAATGATAAATTAAATTTATATTAGAAAAAAATCATATATAATTTATTATTTGTATAATATTATACCTTATGACCCATCAATCATGCTCTTGTGGCTGAAGATAGACTCATTGTTTTGGGTCACATGCTATGGTATGTGTTTTTTTTTTTATTTTTTTCACAGTGTGTTCAACGTCACACTGTACGTTTGCGTATTCAAAGTGAAAGTAAAAATTAGGGAACTCAGTGTTGCCTTTCTGTTGTTCAACAGTCAGTTCTGTAAATAGTTAAACATGTTTGAGCTCTGGTTTAACCTACAAAAGCTTGCTTGTTTAATCAATGATTAACATTAGGCTGTATGACAAGAGGTTAAAGAGCATTTGCAGAACACAAGAATCATCCAGTCTGTGTGCTGTCTGCAGAGACGACGCTCCTCTCCAAACCGTGAGTTTCAACTTTCAGGTTTCACTTAATGACAGAATGAATGATCAGGATCTTAAAGTTTTATTCTTGCCAAATTCACAGTATAAACTCTTTTACATTATTTAACATGAACCTATGTTGCAACCATACACAAATAACAGTTAAACTCATCAATAAATCAATTAAAAACGACTAAATTTACCTTGAACCAATAATGCAAAACACAAACAAAGCTGGGATAGTGTGTATCTGCATGTTCCTGATCAGTGGTTACATAGAAGACAGCGTTGTACTGACAAAGCTTCACAGCCAGGAAGACATGTCAAAACTTGAAACTGAACTTTGAAAGTTAAAGAACGTAATGTCTGTTGTGGAGAAATTGCTGAAGTCAAAGGTCAGTGGTGAGGTCAGGAAGAAAGAAAATGTTCAGGAGCCTCTGATGTCTTATGCTGTATTATTTATTGACGCTTGATCAAGGAGAATTAGAGACACTCTCAAAGTTCATCAGAAGCCAAAGCCAAACAACTAACACTGCCGAGAACCTCAAGACCTACACATGACCTCGTGTAACCTAAGGATAGAAAACTCCATAACAGTGTCCTGTACACAAATTCATGTTTCATCTAAATACACTGAACGATAAGATAGATTGATGTAACTACGAATATCCTTGAAAATGTAGTTTGGACGCTCCGGTTTGCACGCACAGGTTTACGTCTTATTTGCTGCAGATAAAACACATCCTGAGGTACATCTTGACATTGCAGACAGAGTCACAGCAGGTCTGTAAAGAGTTTTATCTATATAGGCTTGCTTGTTTAATCAGTGTTTAACATTAGGCTGTATGACAAGAGGTTAAAGAGCATTTGCAGGTTTCAGGTTTCACTGCAATGACAACTGACTTTGAGAGCAACGTAAACAAAGCGTTTCAGTCGATTGTTATTGGACTATTGTGAGCAACGCTTATATAAAATCAGACCACCGGTGTGGGGGAATACCTGACCTGAGAGAGCAGTAGGAGGCAGACACGAGGAACTTTGTTCAGATAAAGCAGAAGGATGTTTATTTACCAAAAATGACACCATGCTCCATGTGTAACCTGAGTCACAGCAGATTAAAATTCACTTTCATAACTTTCAGCTGGGGGCATGAGACAGTTCTTGATTTCCATCCCTAAATATTGTTACAGCATTTGTTTTTTAATTCAGTCAGAATAAAAATCGATTCAGGCCAGAAACTGTTGAGAGACAAAACAAAGAAGCAGATAAATGAAAAGCATTTCTGCAGTGAGAAGCATTAAGCTTTAAAAAAAGTGGCGTGTCTCGTCCTCTCCGCAGGCCGGCAGCCTCCCAGTCTCGCAGCGATGGATCCATTTGATGGCTCAAATCCAGCAGAAACTTTAAGGCGAGTTTCAGCTTCGCTGGGCTGCAGTCCGACCTCCGCGGAAGTGGCTGCGTACCTCGACAAACATGACGAACTGAGACATCTCAGGGAGAAATTCCTGGTGCCCAAAATTGCAGACATGCCTCCATGTGAGTAAAAAAATGCAGCAAAGATATCAACGTCGTGAACAGCTCAGTCTTTTAATCATATGAAAGCAGTTCACATTAGTTCTTCTCTGTTTTTGTAGCTGATCTTTCGCTGGTCGACGGCACCAAAGAATGCATCTACTTCGTGGGAAACTCGCTGGGGCTTCAGCCCAAAACGGCGAGGAAGTATGTGGAAGAGGAGCTGGAGAAGTGGGCCAAAATGTATGTTGACACGTGCACATGATCCTTTTGTTAAAGGACAAACATAAGATACAAATGTTCACTTCACAGTGTGTGAAATAAACTTCTTCACAGGGGCGTTCATGGTCACACAGAAGGCTCTCGACCTTGGGCGTGGGCTGAAAACAACCTGGAGGAACTCATGGCTAAAGTTGTTGGTAAGAGACGCGTTTCATTAATTAAACCACAGATACAAACAGGAGCTGGTTCTGGCCTGGATGTGGCCTCCTAATGTAGCTGGGATTAGGAGGGTTTGGACCTTTATTCAACCAGGATGTGACTCTTTTTTTTTAAACACAAAACACAGACGTGACACTGAAGGAACAAAAACAGTAAAAGGAGGAAGGAGCTGTGCACACAGTATAATAATAATCAGCAGTTATAAATCCACTTTCTAAATGATGTAATGTGTAGGATGTTGGGCGTCAGTCAAACAGAGCTGAATACAAAACATTTGAACTATTTGATGATTCGTTCTTTTCTTTCTCTGCTTGTTCAGGTCACTGCACTTCATGTACAGTCCAGAGTTCACACGGAGGGTCTTTAAACAAATACGCAGTCACACACACTGCAGTAGGTGGTGGTAGTAATAGTAATAGTAGAAAGCTGCAGTGTACAGATTATAGTGTGCAGATCTTCAGTTAAATTCTGGCGTCATTCGTGTCTCAAATGATGATTATTAGATTAATATCTCTTAGTTTATGAACCCTGATGGTATTCGTCAACACTTATTTTCATTATACTCTGATTTCTTAATTATTTTTAGGTTTCGGTCGTTTATTTTGTCTGCGAACGCCTGAAAATTCACCATTACAACCATTTTTTTAATAACCAGGGGTCAGATTGTATTCATACCAACACTTTTGTCATGTTTATTTTGCTTATCGGTACAATTCTTTATTGATTTCTGATCAGTTTACCTTTTTTATGGAAGCTCTGACAGTTGAAGTATTATATATTTAATTTAATTTCTCCATGCACTTTAAACACAAGGTTAATATCATGTAACATTACTTTCACGTCTTTGTATTTAAATCTGCGTTAAAACTCACCTGAACGTGTTCAGTCCTGTTCACATCACTGGTGCACGTCACCCTCTTGTGGTTAAAATGAGTATTACACACACTGTCGCTCCTTTTGCATGTGTTCCTCATTTTTGTTCAAGACCAACTTTACACACCACTGACGTATGAAACGAGAAGTTGTTGTTTTTGTTTCGTACAGGAGCCAAAGCTGAGGAGGTCGCAGTAATGAACGGCCTGACCGTGAATCTACACCTTCTGATGGTAAGAGTCATTCAGATAATGGGACTCACAGTGGTTGAAGAACTCTTTAATATCTTTGATAGAAAAACTGAAACACATTTTGAAATATAAAGAATTTTTCAAGATCTCAGTTAAAATGAATGATGCAGATATTTAATCGACTTCATGTCGTCGTGCTGCAGCTTTCCTTCTACAAACCGACGGCAGCTCGGCACAAAATCCTTCTGGAGGACAAGGCCTTCCCGTCAGACCACGTGAGTGAACGTACCCGGATCATGGTCGCTAAAACACCACTGTACTATAAAACCCTTTTTTGTGTGTGTGTTTTGTTCTTGAATGGAGCCATAAATTCTCCTTTTTATTACACGTTTGTTCTACTGCTGCACGTTGACTCCAGCTCAGAGCTCAGTTTGTTGTAATTCAACAGTTTTAAAATCCAACCAGGAGTTTCCGATAAAACCTTTGACCATAGCAACAAGATGAAAGAAGAATTCTGAACCCGTGTTCATGATAAATCAGCACGTTTAATGAGATGAAGCCTAATTTGCATATTTACACATACATTTTTTATAAAACTTGTAAACACAGAATTTATCTTTATGTCAGTAATCAGCTTTCAGTGAAAGTTTTCCTCGATTCGCTGCAACATTATGACTTCTGTTCCTCAAAGGCAGAGCAGTGAGGGTTTGATTAAAAATGTCATAAATTAGGTGTAATGGACTGAAAGCAAAAATCAAATCAAAGTTTTACTGAATTAGAGAATTAACATGACGAAGAAAGAAACAGCCAGTGTCAGTCTGCATGAATGTTACGACCTGTCTCGTGTCTCTAACGCCTCCGCCTGTCCTCAGTACGCTGTAGAGTCTCAGATCCGACTGCGAGGGTTCGACCCTCAGAAGAGCATGCTGCAGCTGTCACCCAGACCGGTACTGCAGCCGCACACTTTATCACCTGCTCATGGTTTATTCCATTTCTGAGATGTTCTTCAGTTTGATTCTCTTTCTCTGTACAGGGAGAAGAGACTCTGAGGACCGAGGACATCCTGCAGGCGATCGAGAAGGAGGGCGACTCCATCGCCGTGGTGATGCTCAGCGGCGTTCAGTATTACACCGGTCAGCTGTTCAACATGGCTGCCATCTCTGAGGCCGGCCAGAGGAAGGTAACGTTCGACTTTATTAGCAGAAATCAGCCAACGTGTTTCATTTACATCTAAACACACAGTTTTCCTTTGTCAATCAACACTTGGAGTAGTAGTTGTGACAGTAATTAAGCAGATGACATCACTACAACTCATAATCACGTCCTTCTTCTCACAGGGCTGTTATGTGGGATTTGATTGCGCCCACGCCGCCGGAAACGCCGAGTTGAAGCTGCACGACTGGGGAGTCGACTTCGCCTGCTGGTGCTCCTACAAGGTCAGCTGACTGCACCTGCTTTCTCGTGTCAAACACACACCGGGTCACACGTGTAGTCATGACGGCCTGTCTTCTCACAGTATTTGAATTCAGGTGTTGGTGGAATAGCCGGAGCGTTCATCCACGAGAAGCATAAAGGCACCATCAGACCTGCGTGAGTGACTCACATGTTGACTTATTGCAGTTTATATGAGAGATTATAACATCATGTGATCTGCTGCAGGCTGGTGGGATGGTGGGGACACGACCTGAAGACTCGCTTCCAGATGACAAACGGTCAGTGCTGAGTTTAAAGCTGATGTTTGCTGCCATCTCGTGGTCTCACTGGATATTACACCTTTGTCTGTAGGTCAAATCTTCATATGCATATACAGTCGTAATAGTTTCAACGTCTCGAACTCTTTTCAGAGTTGGAGCTGCAGCCCGGCGTGAGCGGCTTCAGACTGTCGAACCAGCCCGTCCTGCTGGTCTGCCCCTTGCAGGCCAGTCTCGAGGTACTGCAGTGCACTGTTTGCAACAATTAAACCAACATTATGTAACTTTGATACTGTTTTTTTGATTTGAAAAGTATTCACGACACCTGGTTTTAGTCATCGTCAAGTTTTTTCATTTAATTTCATCTTTATTGAAATATTTGTGTAAAATTCTTAAAAAAAACAAACACTGATAATTCAATAATGTCTTTTATTTCTTTATTGAGTACAATTCTAAAGTACTGTCAATGCATTTTTCAGGTAATTCAATATGGTTTGTTTAGCTTTTTATTCAACCCACTAAGAAATATTATACAATTCTTTTTTTTTTTTTTTTAGGTGTTTAACATGACCAGCATGCAGGCGCTGCGCAGGAAGTCCGTCCTGTTGACCGGTTACCTGGAGTACCTGATCCGGCATTACTACACCGAGGACCCGGCCCAGCCTGACAAACCTCACGTCCGCATCATCACGCCCTCTGACCCTCAGCAGAGAGGCTGTCAGCTGTCACTCTCCTTCTCCGTCCACGTCGGAAAGGTCTTCCAGGAGCTGGAGAAGAGGGGCGTTGCTGTGAGTAGATGTTAAGTTTAGTGCAAGAATCTGGATTGGGCATTAAAATTTGGCAACATCAAACCAACAAAATTAAAAGACAAAGAAGGAAAGCAGATTTTTGACTTTAACTCTGATTTCGTGTCGTTCAGTGTGACATGAGGGAGCCCAGTGTGCTGCGAGTTGCTCCGGTGCCGCTCTACAACTCCTTCAGCGACGTCCATCACTTCATAGAAACGTTGGGATCAGCTCTCGCTGCCAGTGAATGAAGAGAACAGTGAAGGTTTACTCTGAAAATATCCGCTCTGACTGAAGTACTGAACTGTAGTGTAGGTAAACAATCATGTTTTTATGTGTATCAAAGATATTTAACAAACATTGGCTGAAAATTAAAAAAAGTTTTACTCCACCAGTTAGTGTCCAGACATGGACGTCTCTTTTTTTTTATTTGTTCAACAGAAAATCAGATCAAATCAGATCCAATTCAAACTTTTTATATAAATTTAAAAATAATGTTTCAAATTCTCAGAACTTATAATGTAATTGTAATATTAATCCTGATACAAAATAAAATGAAAACAAATCTATCAAAATTAATTAAATTCAGCAAATCATTAAAGTAGCTGTAAGACAATCGGTAAAATATGTTGTGTTATTACTACTATTGTTTTTGAGAGAGAGAGAGTGAGTGAGTTAGAGTAAGTGTTAGTGTGTGAGAGAGAGAGTGAGTGAGTGAGTTAGAGTAAGTGTTAGTGTGAGAGAGTTAGAGTAAATGTTAGCGTGAGAGAGTGAGAGTGTTAGAGTAAGTGTTAGTGTGAGAGAGAGAGAGTTAGAGTAAGTGTTAGCGTGAGAGAGTGAGTTAGAGTAAGTGTTAGCGTGAGAGAGAGAGTTAGAGTAAGTGTTAGTGAGAGAGAGAGAGAGTTAGAGTGCTAGTGTGAGTTAGAGTAAGTGTGAGTGAGAGAGAGTGAGTTAGAGTAAGTGTTAGTGTGAGAGAGAGTGAGTTAGAGTAAGTGTTAGTGTGAGAGAGAGTGAGTTAGAGTAAGTGTTAGTGTGAGAGAGAGTGAGTTAGAGTAAGTGTTAGCGTGAGAGAGAGTGAGTTAGAGTAAGTGTTAGCGTGAGAGAGAGTGAGTTAGAGTAAGTGTTAGTGTGAGAGAGAGTGAGTTAGAGTAAGTGTTAGTGTGAGAGAGTGAGTTAGAGTAAGTGTTAGTGTGAGAGAGAGAGTTAGAGTAAGTGTTAGTGTGAGAGAGTGAGTTAGAGTAAGTGTTGGTGTGAGAGAGAGAGTGTGAGTTAGAGTAAGTGTTAGCGTGAGAGAGAGTGAGTTAGAGTAAGTGTTAGTGTGAGAGAGAGAGAGTGAGTGAGTTAGAGTAAGTGTTAGTGTGAGAGAGAGTGAGTTAGAGTAAGTGTTAATGTGAGAGACATTTCAGGCTGACAGATCACTCACTCAGTGTCTGATTGGCGGCCGGAGCGTGATGTCGGGCTTCGTTTTTCCAAAAGTTAGATCTGGCTCAACTTCTGCCCCTGCACGGCGGAACGTTTTTTTCCTGACACCTCTGCAGCGTGGACCACCGGAGCCTAAACAGACGACCCAGACTCAAACAAACAGAAACACCTCGCCGGATCCTGTCTGCACGAAACGAAACGAAACGAAACGAAACATTTTAAAGCTCCAGTGTGTGTGTGTGTGTGGGGGGGGGATTTAGTGACATTTAGTGGTGACTTTGCAGATTACACCAATATATATACATGTAGGAAAACCTTAGCAATGAAACTTGTGGAAAACTACAAAGAGCATACCGTTCTGGGGTGGTATAGAAACAAGCCGGACACCGTGGAAGACGTCCCGCTTCCTCTGTTGATTCTAAGGTAACAAAAACAATGGAAATTATGATACACCGATAAAAAACATACACACTGCTTTGAAACAATAGTTAGACACGTAGATGTCTGACTCTGTCACAGATTAAGTAAACATTTTCTCTCCACCACCCTCCTACAATCCCCTCGCCCCTGTGACCTTCCTCTTCAGTCGAGCGTTTGGGCGCGACACCCAGAGAGCTCACAGCATGAGGTTTGCAAATGACATGTTTCGGGGGAGAAAAGAATCTGATGAAACCCTCCCTCCCCTTTTTTCTCCTCCCCCCTCTCACCCGGCTGTACATTACACACATGAGTTAGCCGACAGTCCTCCCTTCACCAATTAACACCTACTTTATTATAACGTTGACTTCTCCCTAATGTTCTTGCATGTGTTTATGCACTATTACCTTGACGGATGCCTATTCCACGATTAGACATAATTGGCATATCAATATGCAAAACCTAAATGGATTAACCTTCTTTAAAACTAATGAGCACTTGGATGCCCAGCTGGGGAATGGACCAGAATTAGCATTTGTCATCTTTTTGGGGTGATGTGAGAATAAATAATTGAAGAGAGAGGCTGGGTATTGTCTTTCCTTGGGCAACTTAAGTTTAAAGTGACTGTACTGTTGGGGAATATGCAGATTTACTGTCTTAATGATGACCGTGGGCTCGCTGCTTGCACGCGTACAGTGTCTGAGGACAGAAATACAAAGAATCTGTGTCCCCGCTGAGGAAAACGGGACCGTTTGCATCAAAAAGGAATAAAGAGAGAGCGTAAATCAGCACGAGTTTGATGGAGAAAAACACAACTGGCACTTCTGAACAGATATTAAACGTATTAAAACATCCTACTTGAAATAGTTCAAGCCTGGGGCCAGACTCTGACTAGATCTGTCAAGACTTAGATGTCTAGATTCAAAGAACTGTCTCGACTATTTTTAGGTTAGGACTAAATTCTGGGTAATTAAGACTGTTAAGACTGAGTGACTGCGCTCACCTGTCTCTAAAAACTCCTGTTGTAAAGTAAGGGGAAAGGCTGAAAGCTCTGAGAGAAACTCTTCCTGAGTCAGCTGGTTAATTTTGAGGACTGTTTTACAACCGCAGGGCACAAAGAGGAGGTGAAGTGCCTGGGTTGAATCCCGCTCGTGGCTGGTACCTGAAGCCTGTTTACCCCTGTACTTCACGTTTCACGTGGGCGAGGACAAACTTACCAACTACATGAGCGCAGGGAGAAGAGGTCTCGGTGGCGAGGGGATTGGTGGCTACATTTCACAACGATGACCATCTGAAATTTAAGTGAAAACGTAAAGAGTTAAGCAAAATCAACAGTGCACAGGCCATCGTGCAAAATCAGAGGTGGAAGAAAGAGGCAAATTTTTAGAAGACCACAGCTGAAATCATCTCCAGAACTACTCGGCAACAACAGAGCAGTGCTCGCTCAGAGGGCATGTACAACATCACCAGTCTGATTCAGACATGTTAGGCTGAACTCCCTAACTGAGCGGAGCCCCGGGCAGTCGGTGGCGGTTGGTGGCAGCAGTCGACAGGTAATAGGGATTGAGAGCTGCATGCATCAAAACTAATTACCTTAAATAGCCCCAGCCTCGGGCTTATTTTTCCAGTCCACGTCTCTCCAATTTGACAGCTGGCAAAGGTAGCCGCGGTGGCGAGGTGCTGCGTGGGACTTTTCATCCCGTTAATTAATTGTAGGGGAACTAAACCGTGAAAAGCTACAGACAGGGGAACTTTAGTGGCCGCTCTCTCTTGGCAGGTCTGCTATGACAGCCACCAAGGGGAATTACACATTAATAAAGGCAGGTGCAAAGAGAAGAAAAAAAAAAACATTTACTAGATTAGTTTTGGGTGGTTTAACTTCATTTGGGGCCGAGCTGAACTTGAAGCTATCAAAGAATTTCATCAAATACAGTTTCCTTTAATAAAGTGAGTGAAAGCGGCTTGTTTTTAAGTCCGCGAGACGGCTTTGTTTGAAGAGCTGGCTTCATGAATAAGAGAAGAAATCACAATAGAGGGACAGAAAAGACAATGTTAGCCTAAAAGAAAAAAAAAAAGATGATCTGGAATCAGATACTACAACCTTGTTAGCATCGCAAGCTTATTTCCATATTAACGACCCCTTCAGAACCTTCAAAGTAATGAATAATTGACAACAAATGAAATGTTTTGATTGTCGTCAGCGCCCGGCGTGTTTAATGTTTCATATGTTGCTTCTGAGCTAATTATGGAGATGGCACATTTGTCAGAAATATGTCCCCCCTCGCAACCCCTGCCCCTGCCTGTGTTTCCAGACAGGAGAGGGAGGGAGGGAGGGAGGGAGGAAAGGTGGGGGAGGCAGGGGTGCAGACAACTACAGGCCCTGTTGTAATTAGCTGGCAGGGAATGCTCAATGACCTGGGAGGGAATGTAATGGTTGCCAGCGCTTACAGGCATTGTTTGGCCACAGAAACAGCAGATATTACAACCTCTGAGGGATGGAGAGCAGATACGGTTATTGATGAAGACGCCGGTGGCTGGTGCGACACTCAAAACACTTCAAAACATTGTTGCTCTCTCTTTACAGAACCTTTTACCTGATGGCACAACGGGGGAGGTCAGGTCACGCAGGGATTCTTCAGGTGTGTCTTCTCACCCTGCGACACCAGAAATGAAATATTCAAGAAAAGAATTGTTGTAACAGTATTGCATGATTCAGGAAGTTATGAACCTGCGCATACACTGTACGATCTTTTCATCTCCTGCTGTTGTAAAGCAGCGGCCTCCCAACCAGCGGGCGACCATCGCTCACCTGCCGGCTGACAAACTGGTGCTGCTGCAGCAGCAGGACAAAAACAGAGTGGACTGTACTGTGACGTCCGTCATGATGGATGTCAAACCGGTACATGGTGTAAAAAGTTAAAGGGTCGTCTGTGACTAAATATACTTTGACTGGTACCAAAACAGAAAATTATCACGTATATTACAAGTTACATGACAATTTACACTCACCTGCCACTATAAATTCTGCCTTTACCAAGAAAATGTTCAGTTTTAATTGACACAGCTTCACTGTGCAACGTCCAACAAACACCCTCTAAACCTCAAAGAGCCAATAGCTCATAGAATGTTAAAGGACTGCCCAAAAGCTCAGAGGTCATGGAAGGACTGAGGTCTGAGTTCAATCCCTTAAATCTAAACGGGGTGTGGAGTGGAAACTAGAGGTGATTATCTGTGTTGACCTTTAGCTCAGTTTGGTAGAGCGCCGCCTGAAAGTAAGCGCTGAAGTCGTGGGTTCGAATCTTACGAGGTGCAGTTCGTTTTGAGGTCTACGTCCAAAAGGAAGAGTGTAAACTCCGAGAAAAAACATCGCAAGTGGTGAAAGCGCTGGTTCGAATCCCAGTCGGTACCTGGAGGGACGGGGAGGGGGGTGGTCCCTCCCCTGTTATAAATAGGGGGTTATACTACTCAACAGCACGTCTGGCTGACAGTTTACTGAGGGGGAAGGGACGGGAGAGGAAAAGGAAGAGAAGAGAAGAGAAGAGACTGTTGCTTCTCTTGCTTGTCTTCTGTTGCTTCTCTTCTCGTTCTCCTCTCGTTCTCTTGCTTCTCTTCTCGTTCTCTTGCTTCTCTTCTCGTTCTCTTGCTTCTCTTCTCGTTCTCTTGGCTTCTTTTCTCGTTCTCTTGCTTCTCTTCTCGTTCTCTTGGCTTCTTTTCTCGTTCTCTTGCTTCTCTTCTCGTCTCTTCTGTTGCTTCTCTTCTCGTTCTCTCTTCTCGTTCTCTTCGCGTTCTGTTGCTTCTCTTTTCTCGTTCTGTTGCTTCTCTTCCTGTTGCTTCTCTTCGCTTCTCTTTCTCTTGCTTCTCTTCTCGTCTCTTCTGTTGCTTCTCGTTCTCTTCGCTTGCTTCTCTTCTCGTTTCTTCTGTTGCTTCTCGTTCTCTTCGCTTCTCTTTTCTCGTTCTGTTGCTTCTCTTCTCTTCTCGTTCTCTTGCTTCTCTTCTGTTGCTTCTCTTCCTGTTGCTTCTCTTCGCTTCTCTTTTCTCGTTCTCTTGCTTCTCTTCTGTTGCTTCTCTTTTCTCGTTCTCTTCTCGTCTCTTCTGTTGCTTCTCGTTCTCTTGCTTCTCTTCTCTTGCCTTGTCGTTCTCTTCTCTTCTCTTTTCTCGTTCTGTTGCTTCTCTTCTCGTCTCTTCTGTTGCTTCTCTTTTCTTCTCGTTCTCTTGCTTCTCTTCTCTTCGCTTCTCTTTTCTCGTTCTCTTGCTTCTCTTCTCGTTCTCTTCGCTTCTCTTTTCTCGTTCTCTTGCTTCTCTTCTGTTGCTTCTCTTTTCTCGTTCTCTTCTCGTCTCTTCTGTTGCTTCTCGTTCTCTTGCTTCTCTTCTCTTGCCTTGTCGTTCTCTTCTCTTCTCTTTTCTCGTTCTCTTGCTTCTCTTCTCGTCTCTTCTGTTGCTTCTCGTTCTCTTCGCTTGCTTCTCTTCTCGTTCTCTTGCTTCTCTTCTCGTCTCTTCTGTTGCTTCTCGTTCTCTTCGCTTGCTTCTCTTCTCGTTCTCTTGCTTCTCTTTTCTCGTTCTCTTGCTTCTCTTCTCGTCTCTTCTGTTGCTTCTCTTCTCGTCTCTTCTGTTGCTTCTCTTTTCTTCTCGTTCTCTTGCTTCTCTTCTCTTCTGTTGCTTCTCGTTCTCTTGCTTCTCTTCTCGTTCTCTTGCTTCTCTTCTCTTGCTTCTCTTTTCTCCTTCTCTTGCTTCTCTTCTCTTGCTTGTCTTCTCGTCTCTTCTGTTGCTTCTCTTTTCTCCTTCTCTTGCTTCTCTTCTCTTGCTTCTCTTTTCTCCTTCTCTTCTCTTCTCCCCCTGTTCCTCTTCCTGTCCCCGCCTCTTCCTCTTCCTGTCCCCGCCTCCTCTCCTGTCCCCGCCTCTTCCTCTCCCCCTCCTCTCCCCCCTCCTCTCCCCCCGCCTCAGTAAACTGTCAGCCAGACGTGCTGTTGAGTAGTATAACCCCCTATTTATACCTCTCTGGAAACAGGGGAGGGACCACCCCCCTCCCCGTCCCTCCACTGCCACCCAACTCCAGGTACCGACTGGGATTCGAACCAGCGCTTTCACCACTTGCGCCTTTCGGTTCGGAAACGAATCCACTACGCCACCAGATACCCTTTGCTGTCAGACCTTCACTGTGAGCGCTCTTAAGTCTAAACTTTGGGTGTTGGCCTTCAAAACCGACTGCACCTCATAAGATTCGAACCCACAACTCCAGAAGCTCCAAGCGGCGCTCTACCAATCTGAGCTATCTGTCCACACAGGCAGAAATGTTTTTTCTCGCAGTTTACACTCTTCCTTTCAGACGCAGCCCTCAAAAGCCACTGCACCTCATAAGATTCGAACCCACGACTTCACCATTTACAGGCGGCGCTCTACCAATCTGCGCTATCAGTCTACACAGGCAGAGATGTTTTTTCTCGGAGTTTACACTCTTCCTTTTGGACGCAGACCTCAAAACGAACTGCACCGCGTAAGATTCGAACCCACGACTTCACCGCTTACAGTCGGCGCTCTACCAATCTGCGCTATCGGCCCACATACGTGGAGATGTTTTTTCTCGGAGTTTACACTCTTCCTTTTGGACGTAGACCTCAAAACGAACTGCACCTCGTAAGATTCGAACCCACGACTTCAGCGCTTACTTTCAGGCGGCGCTCTACCAAACTGAGCTAAAGGTCAACACAGATAATCACCTCTAGCTTCCACTCTTTCTTTTGGATCCAATCCAACCCGTTTGGATACAGCCTTTTAGATTTAAGGGATTGAACTCAGACCTCAGTCCTTCCATGACCTCTGAGCATTTGGGCAGGTTACAGGCGGCGCTCTACCAGTCTGCGCTATCGGCCCACACAGGTGGAGATGTGTTTTCTCTGAGTTGACACTCTTCCTTTTGGACGCAGCCTTCAAAACCGACTGCACCTCATAACATTCCAACTCACAACTTCACAGCTTACAAGCGGCGGTCTACCAAACTGAGCTACAGGGCCACATATTTGATCACCTGTCTTTCGTTTGGATCCAATCCAACCCCTGGAGCAGGACGACCTGCTTAACAGATTTTGAGTCTCTCTCTCTACATACACACATACAAACATGAGCATACATTCATTCGAACATACATTCATTCATTCATATGAATATACATACATTTGTACATACATACATACATTCGTACGAACATACCTACATACATTCATATGAACCAACCTACCTACATATCCAGGAAGATTTAATCATGAAATAACACTTTCAATATACAGACGTTCATTAATTTTCACAAGGTAACATTGGAATGTTTCAAATTGTGTCGTTTCTTTACACAGGAAGTTGAAATGTTATTTTATCTACCAAACTCTACAGGGTGACAGTAAATGTGTTTTCTGCTTTGTTAGTGTGTCTTCGACTTCCATGTGACACGTCCGTTATCTGCCAGGCCGACGTTGCCGCAACCAGCTCCATGGCGGCGGGGAAGGCTCGGTGCTCGGCCTCTCTGATCCTCTCTGACAGGCTCTCCTCCGTGTCGCCGCCCAGTACCGGCACCATCTCCTGCACCAAGAACAAAACAAATGTGAGTTGTTCAGTTTAAATAAATAACATTACGTATTTCAGCTCATGTCATACTTACTGCTCCGAAGTGGACTGTGCAGCTTGCAACCCGCACCCCAGCCTGCAGAGCCTGCTTCTGTGCGTTCACGCCCTTGAACGACCTTCTTTTGACCCATCAGATGGTGAACATGGTTAGTATTCACACACCACACATCCATTTCCTGACAAACATCCCTGTGAGGATCCTCATGAATCCAGCCAGACACACCAGCTCCACCTCAAATTCCTCCAGCACGCGGTCGATGGTGCCGTCGAACTCCGTTTGTGGTCGACCACCTGATGAGGGCCGAACAAGGATGTGGTGGAACGTAATTTAAAGTTTTCTTGTGATATTTGGGTTCAGTAGGTCGCATACATCCATTAGTTATGAACTAAAATGAGGTGTTAACTTGTGGAGGTAAAACTGTATTTTAATTTTTTACACCATGTTTGACATCCATCATCACAGACGTTAAAGGGTCGTCTGTGACCACTTCATCTTTCTCTCGTCCCTCGAAACATTTTGTGCGGCGCCGAACTTTTCAGAAGCGGTTAGCCGTCGATGAACTTTTTGGCCGACACCTTGTCTCTCTGATGCACCTTGACGAGACGACAGGCGAAACCCGGAGCTGACAGAGGTCGTCCGTGTCAGACGCAGAGACAGCTGGAGTGTGTGCATGCGCTATATTTGGTCGCGGCTTGTGTTTGTGTGCACTACAAGTGTTTGTTTGTGTACGTGTGTGAATGTTAGTGTGAGTTCAAGTGTTTATCTATGCATGTGTATACACCATCTTCTGTGTGCGTGTGTGTGTGTAGTTGTCATCGTCCAGTCAGGTCGGAGTATCCTGAAGACACTGTCAGGCAGGATTGATTTTCTCTTTCCCGATCCGTGGAAGCATTCCTGTAACACAGCTGACCCCCCGAGTTGCGTTACCTTGTCATTTTGCGACACGGATCAAAGCGAAGACGAGCTGGAAATAGCCGCACGGCGACCTTGAACTCTGAGGAGGAGACGGGAGTGACAGGAGCTCCGAAACACACACACACACAAACACACACACACAGTCTGGCTTTAAAGGGAAACGTCACAGGTGAACATTTCAAGTTAAGTCTTCTGTTTTAAATATGCAGATGAGGTGTTGTCTTATTAAAAATGCATGCATTTGCACACATTTCCATGAACACTATAAAACCAGGTTTAAAATGTGTTTCACTGTGCTGACATGTTGGAGTCAGAGGATTTTGCATCACTTGTTTTGTTCATAAATATGCAATCCAGGCATTATTTAATGTATCTGATGTGTATTTTCTTGCCACTAGTCTAAAAGAAGTTAAGTAATCGTCTCCAGAACTTGAACACGGATTGAAAAGACAAACACAATCTTATAAAAAAGGAAACATTGAAGGTTACAGGATGAATTAACTGTCCACATCGATTCTCAAGCTGTGGAACGTGAGCTTCCCTTCGTGAGTGGTACAGCGAAGAATCACTGAAATATTAAGAAACAAAATATTCCACAAATATACTTAAATTTTCATAAATTAAAAGCAAGTTCATGCACGTAAACTCTCTCTCGAGAGTGGTGTTAAATGTTTAGGATTACTACTATGAGGTAAAAACCTTTAAAAATGTTTAAATAATTAAAAGAAGGTTTTTAGAGGTTGAAAGGAAGATAGAGGAATAAACACGGTGAATGTTAACATGTACCTTGTGTGTCAGCAGGCTTCAAACTGAAAAATCTAACGCTCACACACACTCTGAACAATCCTGTTGTAACTCAACGTGTCACACTTCCACTCAGCAGCCAGTAGAGGGCACAACAGCACCAGGAAACACATGAATGTGTCTCAGCCGGCTGCTCCAACCACCAAAAGAGTTTCTAAAATCCTGAGTCACTAACGGAGACGCCGTCATCGTGACCTTTAACCCCCGACCGGGGGTGTTACCTGTGTCAGGTAAAATCTTTTTTTTTTTTTTTAATGTTTAACTAGTCGACCCTGTAAAGGAGCCTTCGCTGCGGGAGCATGAAGCAGACGGAAGAAAATCTGACGTTCGAGTCTGGATAAAGTTTCCTGCTGCTCAACCAAAACACGTTTATTACTGTTCTTCATTTGAACCATTTAAACTTGATTTTTCTGACTGTGGAGGTCAGGCAACATCAGTTCATGTGATTATTCCAGAGTCATATTATATTATTGATGGGTTGTTGGCATATTTTGGTGTCCACATACTTTTGGCCACACATACTGTCTCATTTGATTATTTTTCTCTCTCTCTCCAGATCAGGTGAACGACCTAATTTCACCCACAGTATGCTGGGAGTCGACTGTGTCTGTCATCTGGTCCTCCATCCTCCTTCCCATCACCACACACACACACACACACACACACAGTGAGAAAGTGCTGAGGCCCAGCTGGGTGAGCGAGCTAGCTGCTCTCTCTCTCTCTCTCTCAGAGCTATTTGGTTGGTTATGGATCCCTGAGGGACGCCACTGCCTCCTGTGAGCAGAGGATCCATGCCAAGCCCTCAGTCGAACCGTGTGTGTGTGTGTGTGTGTGTGTGTGTGTGATACTCTGGCTGGCACTTTCTCAAACATGTGCCAAAAGACAACAGAGCAGTGAGGACGAGTGTGTTTGTGCTCAAAGATAAACAACGTAAAGTTAATGTTGCACTGAGCGACGAATCCTGAAATTATTTTAATATTTATATAATATATAAATATATATTATTTCAGAGTCTGCGACTCGTGCAAACGTCAACACACTGAGAAGAATACATAATGATTTATGAATTTATAAATCTGAACAGTGAAAAGCAAAAACAAATATTCAGCGTGTTTCTGTTAGAAACGTTTAACTTAGCAAAGTGATGTATCCTGAACTGAACAAATACCTATAAAATATCTCGACCTTAAAACCAAAAGACCCACGAACATATGACGAACCTGCCTACCAGACAAGAACGAGGGAACAAAACTCGCTGACCCGGGAGGTCCAATAAAACAATACAAGGCGAAACAAACTCCTTTACGTCATCTACTGTTGCACAAAATGTTTATTTTTGTTCTGTTAGCGTGGCTCATAAAACATAAAATCAAGTTTAAATGTTGCTTTTACTTGATTACTTTGAGGTACTTCACTTTCCACGAGAATTAAGAGGGAAATACTGCACAAATACATTGTTGCAGATTACACAACAGGACATGTTTGATACTTTAAAAAGTGTATTTTACTCATAAATACTTTTTGTACTTATAATTTAAAGTATGTTTACTCTGTGGTATTTGTTCCACTGATATCTGATCTCCGGATTATCACCTCTAGAGCGTCAGGTGAGTTTTTCTGGGTCATTTGCAGCGACTGCGTTTGTTTTGTCTGTTTGTGATTGTTCCTAATCTTGAAACGTGCGAGGTGAAGCTGCCGTGTTTTGTTTTACGAGAGGCTGTCAAAAACAAAACAACAACAATCTTTATAAAAGAAATGATCTGTGGCGTAAAGCTACATGGACTGTCAGTCATTTCTCTGTTGTACGATGAAATGGGTTCAGCCTCCTGCTGTGAGAACCAGCCTGTTATTCAGATTTCAGAAAAAAAACATTTGGACTTGTCGGGTTTTCATTCCCAAACAGATCCTGTATATATTTTGGCATTTTGACCTCGTCTTCCTCCTCGCACGTATATTACTTTTACAACCTGACAGAGACGGATGCAAATCCTGTTGTTCATCCTCATTTTTTTAATTGTGTTTCGATATTTTTTTGTTTTTTGTTTTGCATATGTAATAAAACGACTTTTTCTTCTCACCCTCTGAGCTCTAAATTTCCAGCTCTTAGTTTCAGTTTCTGCCTCGCCTTTTCTGGCTCCAACAACTTTGTTCCATTTCTCATTCTCTGGCATAATTACGGCTTTATAGCATTCTCCTCTGCTCGGGCATACTGTAGATATTTCTCTCTCCCCTCCTTTCTTTTTTTTTTTTTTTTTTGTCTTTTTTGGTTGAGCTCTCATTAATAATTCACAGAGAGAGAATGGGAAATTTTAGTGCAATTTGCAGCTGCTGAATCCCAGTTATTGTTTTGCAGGGTGTCGCACAGAAAGAGAAAACCTCGGACAGAGGCTTTGTAGTCCTGAATGTAATTTGGCGGCGTCTCTCTGACAGGCCACACATCATTAGGGGGGTGAATGAAATATGTGGGAGGGTGGGGAGAGTCAAACACACTGTCCTCATGTGTCGCTCCGAAGCCCCGACGCTCTGTTTCCTTAATGCTTCTAGATGCTGTTTGTTCATATTTATGCCTCATAACTATCTATGTTTTATTCCGTTTGTTTGCATTCGACCAGGCAGCCCGCTGAATTATTCAGAGCGGGCCGAGCGAGATGACAAAGACGACAGGAAACTTTAGTTTCAGGGAGCGAGAGCAGACGCTTCTCGAAAGAATGATGGCCGATGACGACCGGGTTTCTTTTTTTAGGGCGTGCTCGGTCGCGGTGGAGAAACCGATATATAACCGCGGCGGTTCGATTCCTGCTGGGCAGCTTTGTGGCATGACTCGCCGCTCCGTTTGCCTCGTGTTTCCTGAGTGTCTAAACTGTCCAATAAAGATGAAAAAAAAAAAAGTCATGTTGAAGCTGCAGATGCCAAAAGTTCAAACTCTTTACCACATATAATATAAAATGTAGTGAGGACACATCTGTCGCAGGTGCACCTCAGATTTTTAAAACTTTTATTAATATTTGAGAATTTGCTGCTTCTCTTCAGACGAGACATTTAATAACTACTCGGGCGGTAGGGAATCTCGATTTTCACTAATTTCTGCTGATTTACGGGCCGAATAATCAATTAGGGAAATAATCTGCTAATTAATCTGTAATGATAATAATCATTAGTCGCAGCTTTGGAGCTAAAATCTGTATCATTCAGCTGCCGTCGTTACTTTAGTTCCTAAAAACCTACAACTTGTCCAGAGCTCTGCAGCCGAAATCCAAACAGAGAGCACGTGTTTTAAAGTCTTGAAATTGATTTTAAGTTTTAGTTTTTAAATCGCCGAACGGCATCGACCGATCTTCCAGGTACGCTACATCAATATGTGCCGAGCAGCCGGACTCTTAGTTGTAGCTAGAACCTCCACAAAAACACGCGGGGAGTTCGCCTTCAGTCACTGTGATCATCCTCTCTGATATTTTTAATTCGCTGAATAGATTTTAATTTACTCAATTGGTCCAATCGTTCTTAAACTTGTTTTTCTTTTCTAAACATTTTATATTTTTTAATCTATTTCAATTCTTTGTTGTCCATTTCTGTTTTTATTTTTTGCTCTGTCAAACACTTTGACCTCCATAAATAAATAAAGTTTTACGGAGCTGCACAGATTTGAAACTGAAGTTGCTTCTCTCGCTGTTTCCCCCTTTTTATTAAATCATAAGTTCAGCTCGCTGATCTTCCGTGACCCGACAACAACAACCTGAAATCTTTTTAACATTTGAACCAACCTCGATAACACGGGCAGTTTCTCTCCGGGGCGTGAGCTCTAAATATTCATCCACAGACCTGAAAATGACAGAAAAGTTAAAAAAAATTCACAAATATTCATCTGTAAAGACCAGAGACATGAATATCATGTTTTCAGATGTTGAACACGATGCGGGTGATAAATAACTTGAATATTTAAGCATTTCATTTAGCTCCCACCTTGACTCGAGTCCTGTTTGTGTCAGAATATTAAACAGAACACAACTTCAGACGCTTGTACACACTTGCATGTATTTTAGCTGTTTATGTTCAGAGATAATATTCAGATCTGTGTGCAGAGTTTTATTCTCTACATCTCCACTTTAACTGATTTGCATGTACGTTCATGTGTGTTCAGCTTCAAGACCACCAAGAGAAGAGTCCAGGGGCGTGAGGGCTTGAAATCAAAAACCTCTCTCCTGTTTTTTCCTTTCTCTCCTCATTTTGCCCGGCCTGACCTATTTTTATTTTTTTTCTTCTGCGCAGAGTATCTCATAACGGGAGAGTTTAGGGCTGTTTAATGCTAGGTGACACAGCTGTGTCCTGCAGTCTTTTCTTTCTTAATCCCTGGCATCTTCGGTAAAAGATCTCTCAGAAGAAACAGCGCTCGTTTCTGGCATCCGGCCGCCGGAGGGAAGGCGAGATTGTCAGGGCGCATTTCTTCTCTGCTCGCCAGCCATTCCTCAGGAGGGTTGTGTGTGTGTGTGTGTGTGTTTGTGTGGATAAACCTCCCCCACCACCCCTTCTTCTTTCTTTTTTTTGGGGGTAAGTTAGGTAAACTGAGAGGCAGAAGAGAGCGAGGTGGCAGCTTTCCCCCCCTTTGGAGAATAATTCCACCGTAAGCTCTTTTTTGGAAATTACAGGAATGTTTCTCTTGTATTGCTCTTGTCACCTTGCCTCCAACATGGCCGCAAACAAGCTGGAGTGAGACTCACTGAGGCGTTTGCTCCAGAGCGGTGGAGGAACTGAAGGAGGAGGAGGAGGTGGAGGAAGATGCCCGGCGGGCTGGTGTTTTGTGTCATCCTCTGATAGCGGGTTTTTGTTTGGCCGGAGGAGGTTTGTGCTCAACGCGAGGCTGACTGTGTGTCCAGTAATCTCGCTGACCTCCCTGTCCAGCACGGCGAGGAGGAAGCACAGCGCGAGGCCGAGTCTCTGCTGGTCATTTGGTGGAAGCTGGAGATGGACTGTAAATCCTCCGAACTCACACAGGATCTTCAGAGTTGTGCACATTGTTAGGGTCTGTCTGAGCTGTTCGGTGCATTCAAGATGCTCAGATTGAATCAAAAATGACTCTTAATTATTCATTTTCAACCATCTGGGTAGTAGAACGCTGAGTTTGTATCAAAAACACGATTAATCAGAGGCTTTAATGTTTCTTTTAGGTCTTTTAGGTTGTATGTTGTGTGTCGCTGCAGTTGGAGAGGCCGCTCGCACTCACTGTGACAAATAATATTTAATATTTCTGTTCACGCTTTGGGGTTTTTGTGTCAAACCGACTCACCGGAGTGAGTTACAGATTTCATCTGAGCTGATTATTAGGTACAGCTTATGAGAGACGGTCACTTTTCTAATTAGAAAAATCATAAAAACGACTTACTGGTGACAAACTCCATCTAAACTGAGACGATTTGGGTTACGGAAGAAGCTGAAGAGAGATGAATTCAGCTCGAGTTCCTGTGACGGTAAAGAAAAACTAAACTAAAAACAACTCGAGACACAAGATCGCCTAAACAAGTCGGTCCAGACCAAATCTTTCACATTTCAGCGACCACTTCCTGTCTGGACTATAATCAGTAAACAAAACCAGTTATGCTTGTGCAATCAATAAAGCTAATTAAAGCATCGATATGTCTGTTCACACTGAACACGTTCTGTTTTTACAGGATTATAGGAAGTTATCACCTAAACCGAGACCAAGTCATGACCGAGACCGGAGTGTACAGAAACCCAGACACGACTTTGAGGGGTCAAGACTGAGATCAAGGTATTGCGAGACCAAGACCAGACAGTGTAAACCCTCCTTAGGTAGCTAATATTCCACAAATCTCTCTGGGTGACAGGTGGTCCCAGCTGTCTCAGGATTTACACACTGTTTTCTTTTGGGCGCCGTTTTGCAGATGAACTCTTTGTAGTTTTAGATTTAGAGAATATTTGGCTGATGTCTCCTCTCAGACAGATTCTTCTTTTTCTTCTTTAGAGACCCTCACATGTTGTGGGTTTGAAATAAAATCCTGAGATATCTGAAACCGCAACTAGACAGAGTCAAAGCAGTCATTTCCAGTCAGTACCAAAAACTGCAGTTCCTCAAATGTCCACTTGAGGCTGGCTCCAGAAGTGAGTCAGTCTCCATAAGTCCCCATGTTTCACAGCAGAAAAAAACATGCTTACAGCCTGGTACAAAAAACAGTTTTGGTCTCTATAGCTAATTTAACTGTACTGAGGGTGAATTTATATACAACTCACCTGTTCAGATTATATTAAGGCTTAAAGTTATGCAGGATTAACAGCGTGGACGCTTTTATTGACAGGTAGATGGCTTGTTTGAGCATCCAGGCATCATTCAGCCCGCCTCAGCTCAACAGTTTAAAATATTTCACAACATTAGTTTTTACAGTGCACTTCCAGCTTGTTAAATGTAAAGAAAGCCAAATAAAAAGCATGGTGGCGGGTGCACTTAGGTGGAGTGGAAAACACACACAAGCAGTGGAGTAACTTGGGCTTTCTGCGACAGCAGATAAGAATGGGGTCGACCCCCCACGCGTCCCCATCTGTAAGGAAACCGGGCGTCCAGGAAACCAGAGATTTCCCCAATCAAAAGTTCCATTAACCTGGAGCACCGGGAGCTAATTGAGAGCGGGAGAAGGGTGAGATGTATCACCGTGTCATTTCAGCCGCTCGGCTCGCCAACGCGCCGGCGTCAGCACGCGTCATACGGTGACACGCCTGACATATTTGTAATTATCCGGGATAATAAGAAACGAAATGCGGGCAACAAAAAAAAAAACAGCCGAGTGTGAGGGGTGATCGTTTCGGCTGGACTCCTCGAGGAAAAGACAATGAGCAGGAAGCTCCAACCTTTGATAACCCAGATCATGTTTTAGGCATTAGCAGACGCATAAGTAGTGAAAGAAAAATCCACAAATCTGCATTACTGTTTTGAAGATTTATGAATCTCAACTTCACACATGCTCTTTGGTGGTGGGAGATCACGAGTTCATTATGTTTTGCACCGTTTTCTGATGCTGGTGTCTCTCTTATCTCCTCGAGAGGGTGAAAGATATTCTAATCTGTCGCCCCAATAGCCTTAAGCCCTGGTACGGCGAGTGGGCCAACTTTTGTTCCACATAATCCCTCCACCCCAGCGAGGGGAGGTCATGTTTGTCAAAATGTGGCGAAGTGAACATGGAATTTTTTTTCTCCCCCTTTACTCCTCCTCCTCCTACTTCTCCTTCTTCTCCCCTGGTTTAATTTGGAATTAAAAATGCATGCGATTTTGAACTTTAGATCTCTGGAGAGAGCCGTAAACAAGTATGAAATTAAGTGTCTTTTGAAAATGCTGCGGCGGGGACGTGAATCGAATCGAGGCGCCCACATTATTCGGCCTTGGTGGGCTTCAGAGGGGGGCGACCGGAGTGGCCTCTCGAGTCAGATCACTCCGAGTTGGTCCATATTGACTAAAACCAAAACACCCCTGTGGAAAGTGCTGATTTGAACGCTGGATGTGATTAAATCTGAAGAACTCTGGCTTCATTTAGGTGTTTTTGTCCACTTAACATCATCTTAGAGCTGTTAAAATATAAATTTGAATGAAATCAAGGTTACGTATCGAGTGTAGGTGCTTATAGCATACACAGAGTGCAAAGTCCCACTAATTTACACACTGCAAAAACATTTCTGAGCTCTGTTTTAGCTCCATTTTTGGTCTCCACCAACTCCTGAAGGAAATATCTAGCTCGTTAGCTGCTAAATACTCCACTGTGTTCACCAGGTAGCCTCTAGCTGTCTCTGTTGGACGGTCGCTGCTGAGCAGGTCGTGTACAGGAGATTTTTTGGAACTTATTCTATGAAAACGACACCACTGGAGCAGCGAGAGCAAACCAAAACAGATTTTAAAAAAGGCAGATTCAGGTGATAAATCTCTGGTTCAGACACTACTATATTTATGTATTTACATATATTTCAGTTTGACGGCCCGGGTTTACTTCAGGACCAAAACCCGAGACGAACAACGAACACTTCATATATAAATGTCGACTTCCTGCGTTTGTCTTAATTCCATACAGCGCAGCTAAAACTACATTTCCTTCCTGCGATGGTGTCCCAATATTTACACCTTTTTATGAGCTCCGCTGCTCTCTGCTCATTAACAGCAGCAACATTTGTCCCTCTTTAATAGCGGGTCGTGGCGAGGTCACGGAGCACCTTAAGTAAAAGACGACATCCTCTTCTCCCTCAGGCCGCCGAGAGCGAGTTGTTAAGCAAATCTGCATCGTAATAGGCGATTAGTATTCATTTCTGTGCCCTAATTCCACACGCTGAATCCTGGTGCGACTTCACAGTGATTAGGGTTTCTCGACGTTTACGTTCTTTGGTAAAAAACAAGAAGGCAGACGAGCCTCTACATCCAGAGGAATCCTTCAGTGATGCTTTGAGCAACTTTGAGGTGCTAAGCAGGTCTCCTAACACGGATTCGACTGAGCTTTTAAGAGTGTCCAGCCGCTCTGTGCTCACACAGAGGCCAGACTGTGCGTTTCGATTGCATTACATCTCAGGTATTCAGCTCAAGCGCCAGCGATGAGACCTACGGGGGTCAGGGGCCACGATATTATCCAGCACAAAGTGATTAAAAAATAGATTTAGGTGTCAGGAAATCAGTTTAGTAAGGCGTTAAGAATGTTTTGCCTGTTTATAGGAATCAGGAATTAGTTATAGCTCTTCAATTTAACGGCTCTTAGACATGCACGATGTGACAAAGCGTTGCGTGTACAGGAGCTAAACTGCTGTTAAAACCTGGATGCACTCATCCACACCCTGTCTTTACGTCTCGACACGGACTTCAACAGGACTGTAACTCTGTTTTAAAGTCGGAAGGAGTTAGAGGTCACAGCATCGAGACAAAAGATGTAAGTAGTCCTGTGTTACGATGAAGAAAATATTTAAACGAGAGCCAGAGATCTTTGAGTAATACTGGATGATGTCACGTCTATCCGCAGACTATAATCTTAAAATTAATCCAAGAATTAAAAGGATTCGTGTCCAGAAACATTGGCGTTTTATATCCTTTTATTCTGTTTTTCAAGGTTTTGAATGCTTATAAATCACTTTTATGTACCGCTGTGTATGAATAGAGCTCTACAAATAAATCTGCCCTGCCGTAACAACTCAAAAATAAAGTTTAAATGCTGTAAAGTGCAGCCATTTCAGCCAAACTGACTCAAACTAATCTCCAAAAAAAATGAACCAAAGATGATTAGATGCTCGTATCAACATAGCTCGCTGACATCAAGTATTCCTGCAATATCAGGAAGACAACTAAGCAGTAAACTGGTCTGTTATCGTGATCGAGGCCGTGCCAGCTCTGTAAAAAGCGGCTAAGTAACTGACGTTCGTCTTTTACCAAACAACTAAACTTTGTAACCTCGCCGTTGGAGGCCACGAGGCGGTGGAGCGAGCAGCTGAACTGCTGCAGTCATCTATTGGAGCGAGCAGACAGCTTGACCAGGGGAGCAACCCCCGGATGACGGATGGCGTGCGGCCGGAAACGAGCGCCTTTATCAGGCCGCATTATCCTCCAGTAGCCGATCCAGACAGTCCAGATTTTTATCGAACTGTATTGGATTTAGTAATTTCCTTTTCCAAGATGAATGGATTGAGATACGGAGGTGGTGGTGGTGGAGGAGGAGGGGGGGTTGCTTATTGTCTGCAACCCCCGGGGTGATTATTACTTATGATCCATTTAGTATTTGGGGCCCTTGTCCCGACACGTGCTGGTTATTACTCTGCTTCACCTTTCTGTGAAACACTTTGATGCAGCAGAGCGGATTTAATGCCGCGCAGCTTCGACCAACAAGAGCTGAGAGATTGAATAAAACGAGCTGACTCAGTGCAGATTACCTGGATTACACACTCAGTGTCCACTTTATTAGGTACACCTGTTCAGTGCGATCCAATCTACTTTGAGCAAAAGAAATACAGCTAATACTTCACACGTGACGGCATGTAAGGAAAGTTTGGAGGTCACTGGAGTTTTCAAAGGTTTAATGAGGTTGAGATGATGTTCGTCTATTTTTGATGGATGCCACGTCAAGCAGCAGCGAACAGATCGAGGTGGCTGAAAGTCAGAGAACGCAGAGACGGCATAGAGAAGACGGTTGATTTTCAAAATAAAACACCCTGTGCAAACTTCCGGTCATAAAAACAGTGCAGTGGGGTCCAGGCACAAGACTCATTGACTCTCCATGTGGATAATGAACTTGACTCTTGCAGGATCTTGGACGTGAATTTCAAGGACTTTCAAACTTGAATTTTTGATTTTTTAGAAGTGTTCCCCTTTCCCTGCAGGTCTGTTTTACAAAAGAGATCATAATTCTGATTAAATAAATATCGACAGGCCCTTTTCGCGCAGCCTCATCCACTAACAGCGCCATTAGGCGGTTTGGATCAAAGTGTTCACCAAATGGCATATGTTCTGTTCTCCCACCTCCTCTCTTCACTCACACACTCACTCTTTCTCCGTGTGAACACACAGACGGGGGAAGCACCTTGCGCCGATGAAAGCTGTGTCAGGTAATTTCACACTCTCACACGCGTGCAGTCATGTCGGCCTCCCCCGAGCTAACTCATTACCTGTCTCAGCCGCCGAGCGCGGCGCAGGATGCACCTTCTGGAGACGCTGGCGTTAAACAAGCTGCGCAGAAGGAGGGGTGGTGGTTGGTTGGTTGGTTGTCACGGGGAGGGGAGGATTTGTCGTACTAAACGTGGCGGCGAAAAGCGACAGTAATGCACGGACTGAAACGGTTCATCCTGATCCTGAGGGGCTTTTTGGGGTGGATGGTGGAAAAAATGCAGGGTGACAGACCTGAACATCCTCAAACGGGGGCTAACCCGTGCAGGCAGCTCCACTCACCTTGTAGCGCCAACGCAAACAAGAGCGAGGTTGAGGAGGTCGGGGGTCTGGGTTCACCTTCTGCAGGCTCAGGGAGAGCAGACAGGGGAGAAATCAAAGGCCAGGCCCCCGCCAGCTGTTTTTCTCCCTCTGTTTTACTCTCTGACAAACGTGCCCCCTCCTCCAACACCAACGCCACCCCTACAACCTCCCTGCCACGCGGGAGCTGTCAAAGGGGGGGAGGACCGGACCTGCCAGCATGCATCTGGCTGACAGGCGACTGGGAAGGTGCACTGCGAGCACACGTCACAATCAATAACCCCCGCTGAGAGCGATGGACCGGGGGTCTGTGTGTTTTTATTTCTGTACAGGAGGGGGGAGGAGGCGATGGCGACGAGGGTGGTGGCGTTGACTTGTCACCTAACAACACGCGCCCGCTCCAGGGGGTTTGGGAGTTTGTTTTGAGAAAATACATATGCGGCGTGTGCAGGCGAGCGTGCATGCATGAAGAGCGAGTTTTGGAGGTGTGATACGTGATGTGATAAACTGCAGGTCAGCGCTTGGTGGGAGGGAACAAAAAGGAGGGAAGACGAGAGGATGCGACAGAGTTTTGGGAAACATAATAAGACCCTGATAGTAAAAATATCCCACGTGCATTAACATGCAGTCACTGCTCGCTTCCCACAGCGCTCCCAAAGTGGGGCTTCGCAGTAAATCGCAGGATACTCGATCTGCGGGGTCATAAAATGATTAACAAGACACGAGACTTGATAAAAATGTGCTGCTGCTCCACAAATTTGGTTTATTTTTCTGTAATATTTGTTTTTTGTTGTGAATTACTTGATAATTTGACGTCTCCTCGATTGTTTGAGAAGGAAAATATCACTCTAAACAAGGGATCGCTAAAGAATGGGCAAAATGGTTGGAACCAAACTGGACACAAAGACAGTGACATCTCCCAGGTAGGTCAAGATCAGAATCAAGGTGCATCATGGAAAATGTAGGATTTTGGAGCGTGTGTGTCGTGGCCTTTCTAGGTGATTTTTCGAAGCCCGCAGCAGCCCAGAAACGGCATAGGGACTTTCAAAATAAAACACCCCGTGCAAACTGATCCTAAAAACAGCCAAAAGGGAAACAATTTAATAATGTAGCACGACCAAGAAACAATGACCAACAATGAGCAAGTTAAAGTCTGGTGGGCAAAACGCTTGACGGACCGAAACAGCGTCAAGGCCGTGATGTGATGGAGACGTGTCCGGTTGAGTTTTGCCGTAATACTAAAAGTGTAATAACTAAAAGTTACGACACACAAAAAACACAGCACTCAAAACGAGAAGACACTAAGTCAAATGTTGATGTTGAGACAAAGTCTTTATAATTTATATTATTTTGACTTGGAGGCCTCAAGATGTTGACCAACTTTCAGACTTTTTTTGTTTGTATCATTTGTAACTTTAAACGTCTTGACAGGACTGGGCTTCCATACATGACTTCCTTTTTTTTTTTGGCCTTGCATTGTTCAAAATTTCAAGACGCTGCAGGATCTGGTGACTTAAAGTCTAAAAATATACGGTCTGGCCTTCAAAAAACCTGAACAGAACCTGAAACCTGGGAGACTTTTCAGGTTCATCAGCTCTTTAAAGGCTGCTGTTCTGTAAGGAGAAACTGTGCTGTGTATGTTTGCATGTGTGATTATGCGTCAGTGTGTTTGTGTGTGTGTGTCTCGCGAGGGAGGTGGAGGAGCGGGAGGAGGGGGTGTTGATCAATTGCCTTTGCACTTACAGTCAACAGCCCGGGCCGCGGCTAACACGCTGGAAGATCCGTTACGATTCCTTCCCAGAAAAAGGGCAGAAGAAGAAGAGCGAGCTGCCGCTGAGACGAGGCATTCCCGGCACATCCAAGCGGCCGTAAACAGATATAACAAGTTCCCTCCATCGTAAGATGAGAGAATGTCAATGGGGCCTGACACTGAGACACCCGACCGCCGATCAATCGATAGCTGACATTACACCTCGGCACGTCAAGCCTCTTCAGTCACCAGTATTAAAGTTTTGCATTACCAATGAGGTCCTGCTGCTCCTGGCTTTTTCCTCCCCCGTCCTCCTCCTCCTCCCCTGATAATTCATGTTTACCAGTGCTGCTTATATTTTGAAGGGTGATTATCCAGTCACATCAAAACCGTAATGAACCTCATTTCACTTGCAGCAAGTAGTATTAGGAGGTTTTTCTCTTTTTTTTGTTTAATTTAGCAAATGAAATCTAATTTTTTAGAGATTTCAACAGAAACCCGAGCTGATTAAAGCGATTCTTCTGGTGTGTTCGAGCCACAAAAAGACAATTTCTACAGCGTGTGCGCTCGTCTATGAGATGGAGATGGTCGGTCATGGCTTTTGGAGGCGTCACTTCGACTTTAATCCGACAGTGTCCTCTTCCTTAAGGTTTTCGAAGAGCTGACAGATTTTCCTAACCGGGCAAATTAACTGGCTTTGATACCTCGCTCATCTCCTCCTAAAGCCAATCAGAACATGTTTACCATCACGGTCAGAGAAGGGGAGAAGTTTTAAATGTGTGTTTCATTTAATCTGGTCTCTGATGTGATGTGGTCCCATCATTGGCGAGAAGAAATAGGCATCCTCCGCAAGCTCGCCGTGCTTTTAATGAAGCGCCGAGCAATTATCAAAGCCACCCGGCTATCGATCCTCCCCTCTCGTGCGAGGTCGGTCGGCCAGACACCGGATTTTTAAGTCACTTTTTCAGCTCGGGTTCATTATGAGGACCAGGCACCATGAAAATGCATGTCAGGATTTCAGCCCTTGTCTCATTTGCCATGGTTTTGCCCCTGAGTCTTGGCTGCAAAGGGAGAAGCGAGGTGACTGTGTTTGTATTTTTGAAGTCAAGATAGTCTCACAAAGATAGAAAGGTGAGGGAGATGAGAAAGGTTAGAGTTCAGAGCAAGTGCTCTCAGATATTTCAGCAAGACAGCAAACATTTGATGTTTCCTGACCTCGAAGTAGCGTGACATTATCATATCGGTATGAAACCTCTCCTGGAGGATTTCAGATTGGATAGTTGGGTGTATCAAGCGCTGACTTTGACAGGTATGATCAGAAAACCTTTACTCAATACAGCTGTGTCCATTTTCAACAGGTAGAGCCTCCATCAGAGGCTGAATCTGCACCTTCTTCCTCAAATTAAAGCAAACCTTTGATGCTTTCAAGTGCTTTAGTCAAAGTAAAAGGATCTAGATCATGAACAGGTAGTTTGTCCACTAGAACTTGGTAATCTGGGGCTAGATGTTTGTCACTGAGCTCATTGGCTGGTTGCCCAAGGTGGATGGACAACGAGGGGGAACACCACCAAACTGGGATTACTTCAGATTCAGGAAAGGCCCACAACCATCTACCTTCTCAACAATGCCACTATATTGTGGACAATAACAACAAATCACTTTTGCAGTACGACCCGTGCATGACGGTGGCAAACTATTCCATATTAAGGGTAAATACATTCATGAAACTTTTATTTTCCTGCAACACGCTGGGAGTACCAGCATGTAAACAGTTCGCAGCTGCACAGAGGATGGTGGGATACTGAAAGCAGCAAAATTCAGCAGAGAGATGCTGCATTTCTTAGCATTTGGAGGAGCTGTGGGATTGCGACAGGCCTCATCGACCTGTGATGACATTAAGTCTGGAAATGTGTGCAAAGTAAACTTGTCATACCGTGGCAGCATACAATGTATTCCGTGTTTTATGACTTGAACATCTGGGACTTGTGGATCATTTAGCGTTGATTTTTTTAATTCAAATAAAGCGACATACATGTGTTTCTTTGCATTTTAGCTTCGGTTAAGTTAGACTGATGCAGGGTTTGGGTTCAGACACGAGTTCGGTAACTTAGTTTGTCCCCATAAGATCCCCATAAATCTAGTAAAGGAAACATATCTGTGTGTTCGTGTCAGTGAGGGTGAGAAGTGTGTGCACGCTGCACAGTATACGCTACACATCAAGGGGAAGTGGAGAGTGATCGAGTTGCAGAGTTGGTGACTGCATGAACGTGTGCATTTGTAGGATCACACACACATTTATCCCTTTGCAAATGTTTAAACGTGGAGTGGTGGGGGAAAAAAAAAAAAGTTGCAATAGTGAAATCCATCCAGGATACAAGAGCCGTTCCCTCGGCATGTGGAGCTCTCCTTCACAGCCTGACCGAGGCAATAAAACTCTGACTCAGTCTCGTGAAATATGCTGCCGCGTCGCTGCGGTCCGCTGCTCCGCTTCCAAACACATCAGTCCGTATTGTTACAGCGCTCTGTTTACCTTCGGGCCCCGACGCTCTTCATTTTTGCATCGCCACCTGTCACCGAGCTCTCATTTATAACGCGAGCGGGTTCCTTGCCCTTCCAAACAATGCCAGAACTGTGAAACTCTCTGTTATATTTATACCAAAAAGAAATATAAATATTTGAACTAGCGTTTAATGGGGGGTTTTTGTGCATTCCATCATATCGTACACAACCTCAATTGTTACCTTGGATGAATCGCCGGGTTGTATTTACTTTGGGGTCTGCGTGAGTGATATCCGCATCGATGCTGTTTGCCATATTAGTGAGCTAAGACCTGAGGCTCTCCAGCTGAACTATTGCGGCTGTGTACACAATTTAGATGAAAATCCTGTTTATATTGCAAAAGAGGTGTATTTTGTAAGCCCCCCCACCCCACCCTGCTGTATATTTAATTGTGAAATATTTCCTGCTGCCCCGTCGCGGCCAGGCCGGTATGTCCTGATGGCCTAATATATCCCAGGATGCACCTTCAGCTGTAAATTCATGTGTCAAAACGTTTGGTAAAACTTTCTAATATGGCATACTTCACATAAGAATTCATAAATTTGGGATTTATTCACGTTAATAAATTATTTTTATGCTTTTTAGATCAGTAATGAGCCAAACCTGAGGTCTTATAAGGATTTAAGGTTATAAGAAGGTCTTCTCATTCACCATGGGTATTTTCTTTTTGACAGTTTTATACAGTTTATTATTGTTTAAAAAGGTCCAGTGTGTAAGATTTACTGAGTACTTATTGGCAGGAACCAAATATAATATTCATAAGTATATTTACATTCATGTATAATCACCTGGAAAGAAGAATTGTGTTTTCATTGTCTTAAAATAAGCCCTTTATATTAGATTATGAACTTTTGCAATCTATGCGAGTTGGGCAGCCAGTACCACATAAATGGTGGGTGAGTATTTATTCGGTTGCAATCTGCAACTTCACCGCTACACTGGACCTTTATAAAAAGGTAAAGCTACATAAAAGCTTCCCAGAAATGTGACCAAGCTGAGGAAGATTTGCTTCATGCACTAAGGTACAAGAAATTTAAAACCCAACAGAGCTCACATCTGTTCTCCTCTGGACTCAAAACTCTAAAATCCTGGATAACACGACTGGCAGAAGTATGGGATGTGGGTATATAATTTGCAGATTATTCAAGTTACCTGATTTGTGTTCATATCTTGTTTTGCATTCTTTACTCTCATTGAAATGAGTCATGATTTCCACTCCACATAAGTCTGTATTACTGCTGTGTGCGTGCTTCCCAATACAAGGGATGTTTTAAGGTCTCTGCAGGTCTACTTGCCTCCTAATAAGAACGTCTATATTGGATGATTCTGCAAAATCCTGGATTAGATTCAGTGTCAACATTTTAAATTATGTTCTTTCTACGGTTTCTTTGCGTGGCAATAATGGTTTGGTTAAGCTTAAGGCAGATGAACGATGATATAGTCAGGGTTAGGTGAGAAAATAGTCACGGTCAGTAAAAAGCAAATGTCGGTGGCGAATGCCAGTCTCCTCCATAAAAGTCAAACTGCAGAGTCATCCAATATGGACGTAATTCGAAGGGACACTGGGCTGAGAACCGACCCAAGAACAGAGTCGAGCCAAGTCAAAATTACATCCAGTCTAATTGGGTCTTGTAGGCTGCTGTTCTGTTTGCCACGGTTCCGTGTCTTTAGAGGACAGACGGAGATTTTAAACTGTGGAAACATATTGGGAAAAATGTATCGCCATTATTTGCTTGTTAATTGGTGGATCGTCATGCTGCTGCCAGTTCTCTTTCTGTTTGGGTCAGCCATATTTTGGACTGGGTCTAATTATCTCGGGTATGTTTTCATCTGGTTCTGACTGCCCTCAGATAGTTTCCAGATTTAAGTTTTGTTCCGGTCAGTTTTCCACACAGTCGAACATTTAGGACCTGTGAAAGTCTTCAGCTTAAAACTTTCCTTTTCCAAGTGTGGGTCGGAGGATGGAGACTGTTGGGTTCTGTACAGATGTAACATTTCCGCCTCAACTTGTTTCATGCACAGTTTGAGCTAATGTCCTCGAAAATAAACCAGCAGTAAGTAAGATTTGTATTCAAGTACTGTTCTGAACTCTAATGGACGTTTTGACGTTTGAAACACTTCACGGCTTATTAGAAAGTCAGAAACTTATGAGCCTTTATCAATGACATACAAACATTTCTAACTTATTAGAAAGTAATTAAGTCGTTTATAAAGAGTTATATTTTTCAAATCGTTACAAGCATTTAGCTCTGCAGCGATTAATGTCATGAAATTGATGCGCCATCAACCTGGCAACCCACAAATTGATCAATTAACTGTACTTTAACACCAACTACAACTTTTTAACTCCCTATAAACAGTTTTTTCTTTTTGACGATGATAAAGTGATATTTTATGCAAGGGCTCCTTAAGATTTATTTAAAGAGGAGCTGGTTTTGATACTGATTGGCAGGATAATTCAGAGCGCGTCCATGGTTACACTGGCCATATAACCCAATCTGGACTTAGAGATTTTTTTGAAAAGAGGCAATTTCAGATTATCACGGCCTGATCTGTGCGGATGTGTCGGCCCTCGTCGCTGTCAACTAACGTGTGGATACGACCGTGGACGCCTTAGGAAAGCACAGATGCCTCATGTTGTCGTTAATCTCCCCGAGTGGCTAGCATCTCGATGGCATCCATATGCAACTTTAATTTCAGGCACTTCAAAACTGCAGAGGGATAAAGATAGCTTTTGAAGATTGCTTTTCATGTTCGCTTGCGTATGTCTGTGGCGTCTAAGTGTAGCGGAGAAGATCTGGACGGTTTCCCTCTTTTGTGGCACAGTTCGGCTCAGAGACAACTTGAAGCGTCTGAAATCGGCGGCTTTAGAGGCAATTTCCTGGTATTGTCTCACGCTAACGAGATAAGCACTTTCTGTCAATCAGAGCTTCTTCCAAAAGGTAACGAGTTTCAACATTGTGCAAAATTACATGTGGTAACAGTCGGCGCTCGATGGAAATAGTAATTTTGTGGAGAGGACTTCATTGAGCTGCCAGCTGTTTTGGACATTTTTACATTCATGCATTTTCTGAACCCAGCAATAAAACATCCAGCTTCCTTCACAACTGCAGTTTTCCCTCCACATAAATATGCTTCTAACAAACAACCATAACATCCATGTTATACGATCCCTATTGTTAACAGTTCTCTTTTAACTTCCATCCAAATCAACTGGCGCTGCTCACAGAGGGCCAGTGCTAAAAGGATATGGAGCTTTCAGATGGCACCTAAGTGCTGTATCGCATAACCAGCGTGCCTTTTTATGGATTAACAGTTTATTCCTTTTGCTGGAGCCACACCAAAGCACCCCAGTCCTCTGTAAAATATACTGCTTTTGGTGAATTATGAGTGTGGCCTTCATCCAAGTGCCTGTGGCCTTCCTGTTTATTTGTACGGCGGCGCAGGTCGGCAGCGAGGTGGGGTCCGACGGATCCAGCTGAGCATGTGTAAACACTCATCCTGGGAGCCGCGGTGAAAGTGGCTATTTTCCTCCGGCGAGGGGATTTTTTTACTGCCCATTGTTTTTAACACAGAATCGACCTCTTAAAAACATTGGACACTCTCTCATGGCTCTCCTGTGGCCCAAAGAGTGCTTTGTATATGCCTATTGACAAAATATTTCTGTGTTATGGCATGTGTATACTGGGACTCGTATAAACTGGAAAAGAAACACGAGTGTGCTGGCGGGAACATCGCGCCCATTTCATGCAAGTGCTCCCTGGAAAGCTCTCTGAATACCAGCTTAAAAAACACTGACCACCTGTGTTTTCCTTCACTGCAAACCTCACACATGCAGACAAAGATCAAGTCTTACCTTTGTGCAAAGTTACTGCTGCACTGTTGCTACATTTCCCAAGAGATAGTCCCATGAAAGAATCAGATATGACCCCTTTTAAGCATTTAAGGATATCAAGAACTGACCAGGCCGAAGAATATTTATATAATATTTACGAGTGATTACATGCCAATCACTGCATTTCAAGACTTTGTGTCTGTACCTTGAAACAAGAATAAAGCAGGTCAATGCACTAGAATTAAGAAAAACAAAAAAAAAGTTGATTTGCTTTGGACAGAAGCTGCCATAACCTCACTTTATGAGCAGACTGTCACTTGATTTGAGCAAACAACACTTTAAAAAGACGAAATGTTTGCAGTGTACCCAAAATAAACCACCAAGAAAAGAAACACGACTTCCTTTTTGGCTTTCAAAACTTTAACCAGAGTTATTGTTCGGGTTGATTGAGATTTAGCGTCTCATGCGCCGCACAGATTTCAATCTTATCAAGCCCTCTCTGCCTAAAATTGACCCCTAAAAGCCCTAATTAAAAGATTTAAATTAATTAATCTTCTCCAATAGAAATCAACTTGTCCCAAGAAATTAGCGTCTGCAACTCAAATCGATAAAGATGAAGGCCGACTTAAACTTTCTGCAATGGTGCGACTGCAGGAGTGTGCGCAGACCGTCTGTGCACAGCCAAAAATACATGAAAAAGAAGAATTTGATTAAAGTAAATCCGTTGAAATAATCTTATTGCACTGGCAGATTTGTGTTGTCTTAAGAAAATGAACTGTCCTCAGCTGAGCTGGATAAGAAAGATGAATTACAGGAGCTTTAATTTGATTAAAGAGTCTAATATTAAAGGATGAATCGAGTCATAACACTTAAGGATGACTACATGAGGCAAAGCTGACACAGTGCATTAACAAAATGGAAGCTACCACTGTATACAGTTGGACACATGGGGGACAAACACACTCTGTAATTGTCTTCGTGTCAGTTTAACCCTCGAGCATAGTCATGGGGACATTTTCAGAGTGACTCTGAGGTGCAACCGGCGCTGTTTTTGTCAACACGACATGGGTCATCCGAAGGCAAAACGTCAGGGGCATCGGAGGCTTCGCCGCCACTCTGACTCAAACGGAAACTCAAACCTTTTCAGACTCAACTGGTGGAGAACGGCCCGCTCATCTGCTGCGACAAACGATGACGGAGTTTGGGGACAAGCCAGAGAAAACAAACAAACAAAAAAAAACAAATCTGTAGGGTGGTGGTTGGAAGAAGAGGATGTTTGAGTGTTGCCACTATGTGAAAGCTTCTCCGGGCTGCCCGTGCACTCTGACACCGGTAGCCAAGTCCTGGAGGCCTCGACCGTCAGGGAGGAGTGTGTGTTTTGTTGCTGCTGAAGGGGTCTGTGAGCAGGATCCAAGCCAGGGTCAGGGGGTTAGCTACATGTCCTAAAAGCAAACTGTAACCTACTTTCACCCAACACACACGCACACACACTACAGTGAGCCAGTCAGACATCCTGCCACGGAGTCCACTCTTGACGTTCTGTATGTTTTGCAAAGTCAAAAGGCCACAAAAGAGAAGAGGTAGTTGGGCAAACTTTGGGGCATCTACCAAAGTGCCTCAGAGTTCCCAGAACGCTGTTGGTTTCAGTGTGGGTGGCTACAATCACTCAGGCCTGCAGTGTTAGTGTAATTTGCATAACCGCAGCTAAAATATACATTTTACATACCAAGACCCTGAGATGGTGTTAAACTGCGAATTCGATTTTAGGTTTAAAATAGTCGGATTTACATTTGATTGAAAGATTGGAGAGCTCAGGAAAAACGTCCCAACTTTTAAAAGCGCTGCTCGGACAATTTAATAATACACGACCAACAAGTTGATGGAAGAATCAAAGCCGCAGATGCAAAGATCATTTGAATTTCAGCCCATTACGGGGGTCAAGCTCCAAAAACCCTAAATCCTACATTTCCCATAATGCCACTCTTTCATTAGTCCCTCTCTGCTAAACTCTACATACTCAAGTGTCATCGTTTGAGTAATTTACACCAGAGTAACCACAAAAGTGAATACATTTTGATGCCCAGTCTGTTTTGCAAGTAAAACTACGTGTTTCGTCAAAAGAGATCGATAGATTAAGATGCAGAAAACAATGTTCCTCCATATCCAAGTCCTACAATTTGAATGTCCAACTATCCACGTCAAGAAGCTCCTATGACTTCTGTTCTCTAGAAGAACTTTACATGTCCTGCATTTGGAAAAAAAAGTTGTCCAGGCAGCAGTTTTATTCCTTCTGAAACCTATTTGGCAAACCAAATTAGTCGTATATGAAAGCATTTTGTAGGAGTTAAAGTTTCTTTCCTACGTGCCGCCTTGCTGCTGCCCCGCAGGCTGCCGACCCTCCTGCTAACCTCAGTGCAGCATCTAGTCGATGCAAACTAACCAACACGAACACACAGAGAGACACGGCTGGCCTGTAGCACCGAGAACAAGATCTGCTCCGCTCAGGATCATCCTGCTCCGTCTTCTCTCAACGACTCGCTGCCGGTTTGAAGTTTGACTCTGAGGCGCGTCACAGATCTTATAGGGTTTGAAGTCGAGAGCCGCGGCACCGACAAGTACCCGCTTCTCCTTTCACCTCGAAGGGTTTCTACCCCCAGAAACAAAGCAAACGGATATCGTCAAGCATCTTCCAGATCAAGCAGAAGGAAGGAAAAACACAGCATCTCCAGGAGGCAGACATGGATTCCTTTTATGGTTGGTTAGGATCAGTGATCACATTAAGGATGATGCTGTTAAAAATCTCCCTCAGACCTGCTTCACTGCTTTTTCTTTTAGGCCTTGAAGCTCTTCTATACTGCTAAAAACATGTCAGTACAGATAGAAGTAAAAAAAAAAAAAAAAAAAGCTCATATCTTGTTCTCGTTTCTGTACATGCATCAGAAACTGACGAGCTGTTTGTGGTCAGTCAGCGAGGACGAGAGAAAAGACGTGACCTTACATTGCGTCTTCAGATTTTCAATTAAATCCTGTTTGAATTTCCTTAAAGTTCTTCTCCTCTAACTTGGGGAATAAAAAAAAAACTAATTTAATGTCGCCTTTTCTGGAAATAAGCTACTTTTAACTTTTAAATAGGAGTTTCTTCCACCTCTTTTAAGAGTATTTGTACTCGAGTATGACGTTTCTATAATCTTCCATCCTCAGTCCACTAATTGGCACCAATTAACCAGATGAAATGTCCTTCAACACCAGGTTGTACCATTTTTATTTTACTTTAATTTTTTCCTGTCAAACAGTCTCACAAGTTTAAATATTCGATTTTTCCCAAACTCCACTCCGCTAAAAACAACTACTCACAGACCACTCCATCTTATGAGAATCACAGCTATCCATAATGCATATGTACTCAAGCTCAATCTGTTTTTTGAAACTTTGGGACCTCGACTAGAATTTAAAATAAAAGTTGGGACTCTGCGGCACCGACATGCATTTGTTACAGAAGTTCCTAACTCAGTGTCCTCATTAGCTTTTCCCCGAGAACTTTCTGTCCAACCGTTGATGATGATAAACACTAAGTGAACCACGGGTCAAGATATACCATACATAAAGATTTTTAATAATTTTTAGAGGGGCAGTCGTCATAGCTTCAGTGTAAAGATCACACGAAATAAGGAGAAAGGAACACAAAACAGGGAGGGTGTCGATCATAATCAGTGCAACCTCACGGCCACCAGATCGCGAGTCAGGATTTCTTTGTCCGACCAAAAACAGAGAAGTCAAAGTCCAACAAAGCTGCTCTGAAAGAATGAAGCAACTAAGATGTGGAAGATAAATAAGGGAGATGAGAAATGGTTGGCGATGATCCAACCGCTGCTCTGAATCAAACTTGTCAAAGTGACAGTAATTAAATGACAGAGGGGGTCGACCCAAACCTCAGCCATCCGATCAGGCCTCGTACGAAGTCATTTGTTGAATATTTGATCAGAGATGCTTTTTACTGTGATTTGTAAATAAAGTGGCTTCAGCTCATTCTAAAACCGGATATATTAGCATGGATTTGCATCCTGTCAAGGCTCACACAGCTGCATGATGTGGATTTGTTTTTGTAGCTACATAAAGACGCATTGGCAAAACAAGCCATAGTTTCAAAGTTGGAGGTTGTTTTATTCATGCCGCTTCAAAAAACGCAGACAGAGGAGTCTGCTGGAAGCTCTCTGACATGGCGGGAAGTCAAGCGAGGAGAGATAAGGGCTGTATAGAGCAGCAGGAGAACATCAGATGGGGGAGAAATAGTTGAACAGTAAACCACAGGATGCACCGCCGGAGACAAATATTTCATCAGAAAAGTTCCCAGATCCAGGCTGGAGGAGATTCGGATGCTTGTGAACGCACCCCGCCCTCGGTTTGTCTTTGCCTCGCCTTGACACTGCAAGCTGGTAAATATGTGTTTTCCTCTGCGGTGATTGGAGATGGGTTTCACCGCCCGGAATAAATCATTGTCGCTTCTGAAAAGCAAATACAGAGCTGTTGCTCATCTTATTGACAATGTAGAGAGACCGGAGAATAAATAAAGAGGAAAAAAGGGAGGAAATGAAGGCGGCTGCCCAATCATGACGCCTGCTTAAGACCTCATTGCTTCTGAGTGCTACTTTACTGTTGTCGTATTTTGACTGAAATCTTAATGCAATGAGGATTAAAGGGATTACAACATAATCTTGAATAATCCAAAGTGCCACGGACGGAGGAGCGCTTGTAATAACGGCGTAAAACCCATCCGGAGGTCTGACAACATTGTCAGTCACGGCAAGGATTAAATATTTGCGGGAAAAACTTTCGACTAATGCCCGCAAACCATCGTGGGGGGAGAAAAAAAAAAGAAGCACAGGGGCCAGAAGGCAATTTAGTAATTTAAGAGACATATAGCACCTCTGTAAGTGCTGGCCAGCCTGCTGCCAGGACAAAGCCCAGGCAGACGAGGGGGAGACAGGCTTTTTAAGCAGATTTACTCCTCCAATTTTTGTTTTTGATCAATGCTCAGTCAGGTTCATTACACATGTAAAGCACAGGGGGGGCGGGGGGAAGAGGTTTGAGGAATGAAAATGTTCTCACAACCAAGAATCAATTCTTATTAGGTTTACCGAAATGCCATCAACATGTCCATTAGCTTTCCCATTAATTTATATTTTTCCTCAAGAGCAGGGCTTCCTTGTGTATTTTAAAGGATTATGTAAAGCATCACCAGAAATGATCTTTTGAGCTAAATAACCCATATTCATCGACGTGAACCTGCCTTTAATTACAACCCTTCACTCAATAAGAGCAACGCTAAAATCTGTTTGGGAGGCACATTAGTGGGATTTGATGCAGACCTTGCCTGGATGCTCCCTGAAATTCATGCGGGGCTGATTGAAGTCGTATTGACGCTTAACTCCCCCTCCAACAAGCCAAACCCTTAATTTAACTGAATGAATATAAATTGAGTGTAAGGAAAGCTTTTAGAAACAGAATCTACATCTCGTGTACGGGAATTTGTCTCGTTGAACAAGGAGCAGAGGCACTGACAGCTAAAGTAGTGACAGTACAGAGGCCGGACAACAAAAATACAGACTGTACATGACTTCTATGGCGTATATATGATAAATCTGCTTTATATTGAATATTCAATCACTGTGTGCATTCAGGCAGCAACAAACTGTGGCCGCGGCTGCTGCTGAAGAGGAGGAGGAGGAGGAGAAAGACTTCAGACTTTTATGCTTTGCATCGGATCAGTCATTTTGTGTTAGTGTTGTCGGGTGGAAAGTTGGCACTTCAAAAAAAATGCTAAATTTCACATTTAAGGGTCACATATCTGCATAAATTCTTCTTCTTGATGTTGTTTTAGTGAGTATTAAGCCACATTTCGCTTAAAGTGTGAGGAAAAATACTCTCATTCACAACTCCTTCATTTTAAAGGGATTTTAACATCTAAACCTACCTTCAATATCCATCTAGTAGGTGGTGGATCCAAATCTCTCCAATGCTACACCTCTGATACTTCACAAAAACAGTTAAAGACAATGCTGTGCATTTGTTTTCACCTTAAACAAGGAGCAAACTGCTCCAAAGACACTTACAAATAAGAGGAGAGAGCAACAACAATCAAGGTACAGTGCAACTCTAGGAGAGTAGGTCCTCTCTGAAGAGCTGGAAGTCTTCAGGGGTTTTTGAAGGTGAGAGTGACGCCCCTGCTCTGGTAGGAACTGGTAGGACGTTCCACCAATGAGGGACGACAGACGAGAAAAGTTTGGATTGCCTTAGCGAACGGGTGGCAGAGCCAGGCGTCGTTCATAGCGGAGCACAACATTAGCGCAATTAGAAATCAAAACAAATCATACTGCAAACTCTTCAAAAATCTAAACATTGCAGAATTTTTTGGGAGATTACAAATCAGCATTCACATCCAACACCATACCACATATCTGGACCGAGACCAGGGACCACCTAGAACTATGTGACTAACATCACATACTTGGGTCACATGATAACAACAGAACCAGCTCCAAGAGAGGTGTGATCAGACTGGACTTTGCTGCCTGATGAAGGTTTATTTTCTATAAACGTAGTGCTGACAGTGTGTAGAAATGTTTTACTTTCTTAAGGAAAATCGTCTAGTTCAATAAAGTGAATCTAACTTGAGTTTATGAAGATGCAGGTTTCTAACTAGAAGGTCGCAGTCGAGGTCAACGGACGTCGGTGGGTTCTCCAAAAAGCCACAGAGGTGACGTCTTGAAAGTTGAAATACTTCACTTGTAAAATTCAAAGTTGCTGTCAAGCCGACCGCATGTTTGGCCTTTCTAGTGTTAAATCTGCACATTTCCTGCTTGGTCAATGAGGACATACCCTCTGACTCAGCCTACTGCTGCCCGACTGCCCTTGGGCAAGGCACTTGACCTCAGGCTGCTGTGTGTCCAGCAGCAGAAGACTGGCCGGCTTCCAGTTTGAATAAACTGTAGCAGATAAAAATACTGATGTGCTTTTCCCAACCCTCAGATGATTTAACGCTTTTCAAAATGTTTCATTTGACTTTACTGAAGACTCACGTTACATCTGGGACGAGTTTGGATAAAATGTCTTTTTTTAACTTTAGATAATTTATGCGTTAGTCCTATTTGGCACTTTTAAATACCAACTGTATGCTGGTATTGTTGCATCTTCAAGTTGAATTTGAGTATTTACAGGCCATAGTGGTTCGTTAGCGCTCATTGTTGCTGGGACGACTGTTGTCAGGGTTGTTAAAGTCACTGAGGTCTGGTGTGAACGACAGTGAACGACAGTCGTTAAGGTAACCCGAGGTCTGGTGTGAACGACAGCCGTTAAGGTAACCTGAGGTCTGGTGTAAACGACAGTCATTAAGTTAACCCGAGGTCTGGTGTGAATGACAGTCGTTAAGGTAACCCGAGATAGGGTGTGAACGACAGTCGTTAAGGTAACCCGAGGTCTGGTGTGAACGACAGTCGTTCGGGTCACCTGAGGTTCGTTATGGACAATGGTCGTTGGAGTCACATAAGGACAAGTGTAGACCCTCCCGGACTTGGAATGATATATTAAGTTTATTCTTGACTTTCAAAATAAGAGTCTAGTAAACACTACTTAGACAAAACAATTCCAAATCAAGTTCCTCTTTATAGTTTTACCCAGAGTTTTCAATTGTATTACACAGTATTCAGCAGATTGAGTTTGCCAACTTCATCAGATGTTATATTGATTTATTATTTACTTGTGTGTAAATACACAAAAACTGGGGAAACTCTATTCACTGATGAAGGCCATGAAATACAGCTGAAAGCTCCAGGAGACATTAAAAAAAGTGGACCTTCAGACTTTGTTAAGCTATCAGCTAAGCTGTCACTTATTTGTGTATAAACAGCTGTGTGTAATAAATGAAATATGGTTATCGTCATGTTACATGCTAGATATAATTGTTGACAAACACTTAAAATATGCTTATATCTGCTTACAACTAAACTAAACTGTGTTTTTATAATGTTTATAGATGCTAATAAGGGAAGGGAGGTAAAATGAAGTGTGAACACCAACTCCAATAAAGATGCTCCTTTTAAAAATGTGCCTATTTCACATGCTGGCTCTCCAGTCGTGAGCCATTCTCCCCTGCAATCTCACCCACAGTGCTGCCACCCAGTGCAGACTGCCGTCAACAGCAGCCGTCTCTCAGCAGCCAGCCACTTTCCGTCATGGAAACAGATAACACCCTGGACATGTGTTTTAGTTAGCAACAAGAAGACTGTTTTATAAGCAGGCACTTTACACCAACTCCTCATTTCTCTGAGAAAAAGGAGGGAAAAAAGCTGCCAGGCGGTACAGACAGTTTATTTTTTCTGCCTATAAGCCATAATGAGGTTGTGCCCCGGGGAATCAGTCGAGCGGAATGTTATTAATGCCTCAAAAAAGGAGGAAAAAATCCTCGGCACCTTCTGCGGCCGTGGCATAAAGGCAGGAAAAGACTGTCAAACAATTAAAGTGAAGTGAATTCCCTGAGATGGAGAGGGGGGGAAAGAGAGAGAGAGAAAGAGAAAGAGAGAGAGAGAGAAGAAAAAAACAAGTGGACAGGCCTGGAAACGTGTGCGAGGACGAGGAGAAAAAAAAACTGCTTCCTTCAGGATGTGCAGGAGAAACGATGAGCTCAGCTTTAGTTTAATCAGCGGCGTGAAAGCTATCTAAAGACACTGGATGTTTTTCCACTGCGAGCACATGAGCGCTGAGTTTAGATCAAACAGGGTCAGGAGTCATTATTGTACATTTAACTTTTAACTGTAGGATGTTTTCCTGATGTTAACCACAACCTGAAACACTCGCTTACGGGACCTAAGGAGTCTGATTTGCCCTTCCTGTCTTCTTCCTTCTCAGCAGTTTACGTTGGACATGCTGCCCAAGGCATGGAGCGGTTGACAAGTGGATGCAAATATAATATAATCACATTATTCTGCATATGAGTGTAATGAGGGGAAAGCTCATGAATCCAAAGTGTCAGGTGGCAGACCACCATACGAATTCACAAATTATGGAAATACCAGGCTTTGATTGAACAACGAAACATGTCGGACAAGCCTCTGCTTTATTTAGTTTGTACTGTAACTGTAGCTTTTACATGTCCCGGTGCATCTTTTCAAATCTATAATCTAGAAGTCTGAGTAGCTGCAACTTGTATTTGTGCAACCAGGATCTCTCTGAATCTTTTGCGACATTTCGTCGTGCCAACACTTTTTCTCTGCAAGTCACAAGATCACATGAAAATCCATCTTCTCGAGGTTCAAGCTGTGCACTCATGTCCGAACGACACAAATTTGGACCAATCAAAGCCCAATCAAACTACTGCCTGCTATGAGCTACGGCGTCAGCCACTGACGTTTTCAATCTTCTCCCGACTTATTACATCATAATAATCACCTGCCATTTTACGAACAGTTACTTTCTCACTGGGAAACGTCTTGACATTTTACCAAAAGCTCGAGCAGCCAGGTCTTGCTGAAGGGTACGTTGGCAAAGATGGACACAGAGGACACATTTAAATTGTCCTCCAGTTTAACCTCAGAAATCCAATCTTCTCTCACCGGTCCCTGTAGGTTATGTTAGTGCCACGGAGCTGCAATACAGAGGTGTGTGACACATTTTCATCTTCATTCAAAGAAACCCTGATGACTCCGATTTAATTTGCTTAGTTACATCCTCCCGGCTCGGCCTCCATTGTTTCTCTCGATGTGTCAGGGCGACATCCTCGGCGGAAGACGCTGTCACCGTCAAAGCTCGGTGCCCCACAGCGGGTCGAGACCCCGCGTCTCATTGTCTGTCCTCACCTTTGTGTCTTTGTGTCTTTATGGACTGTCGCATCGGCGGGGTCGCTCAGACATGAACCGCTCTGGCTCGTCAGGGGAAACGCCGCTCAACAAAAACGCGGTTCCCACAGGAAGCCGACAAGATGCAGGGGAAGCATATCAAACAAGGAGAGGTGAGCGCCCGTGACACTTCCAGCAGCTGAGCTGCAGCTGGTGCGTTTAAAAAAGAAAATAATGAGATCCTCAGCCTGCAACGCGCTTGTTTCATGTTGAACTTGATTTGTCTGCGTGAGCTTCACCCTGCCGCTCTCAGGGTTCAGGCTCCCTGGTTTATTCTCTCAGACCACTCCTCAACCTGTTCCACTCCTGACCCCTTAAAAAGACGAATGAATCCCCTTTTCAACATGTTTCATTGTCAGAGCATGCATTGCAATCCGAGTGATGTTTCACTGCTGTTATGATCGAACTTCAGTCATGTGAGCAGTGATATATAGTCGCGACCTCGGCCTCCACCTGCTTTTTCCAGCCGACAGTTTGACAAAGAAGAAACGGGTCGAGAAAAAGAAGAAAACTCATTGGGAACACTAGATACTTGCAGTTTTTGTATGTGGGAGAGTCTAACTTGCAGATATTAAGTGGTATGTGTAAGAAAAACCTTAAAAGAGCCAATCCCAAGCCTGTTTCTGTCCTCTACAAGTCCGGCTGTAGCAGCCTCTGTCGTAATTACTTCTACAGCTTGATAGATTTTTCTTGTTCGTAATGAAGAGCAACTTTTCAAAATGTTGATGTCAAGATTTACAGCATGAAATATCTGATCCTCTTTCAATTAAAAGTTTGAAGACAAAGTCCCTCCATCAAGAGGTGAAATATGACAGAAAACTAGTTAAAAACACTGAAAACTTAAGTTCACAACAAACTAGGCCAAAGACAACAGTCCCTTCAGCTTCTCACTGAAGTAAATTTTGTCCCGAGCGTTGCTTGCTTTCAGGATCTGTACTGGGGCCTCGCTCGTCACACCCATCAACTCAGATACGCTGACAATCCCCTCATTAATTTGAACGGTGCAGCCGGGTTTGAAACGCGAGAAAACCCTTCAGCCATTTCCCTAATGGTCTGCGAGCCGGGCCGACCCGGGCGCAGCCGAGCACTCGCCTCCGCGCTGGAGCAGGGATGGTGTTAGAGGTCCTTTCACTGCGAGCTGAGCAGCCATGATGGCTAACCACCACACCAGAGGCCCCTTTGTCTCTCTTTTTTCCTCACCCCAACACTTTACAAACAGCTAAGCCTGTCACAGTCCGACATCAAGGTTCAGTGGTCTGTCAACATTTACCAGCAGATAAAGACAGAGAGGGGAAAATTCTCAGCCCTGGAGAGCACATCGCCCCGTCCACAGAGTGTGTGTTTGAGAGCCGGAGTGTGTGTGTGTGTGTGAAAAGATACAGAGCGAGTACTTATGTGTCTTTTCTCAGTGACAGCAGCCAAACAGAAAACACTCATGCGGGGAGGAAGACGGCGCGAGTACATTAGAGCCCCCCGCCGGCTCCCTGCCTGCCCGTCGATGAAAAGTGACGATGGAAAGCTCTGACAAATAGGACCGGATCCCGCCTCCCCTGGGCTCAAACCGAGCTGCTTCTCGTTCTTCGCCTTGTGGGTCTTTTGCTCCGTTTTAAAAAGGAGAGAAGGGCTATCACAAGCCTTGCCGGCTTAGATGTGTTTGAGACGAGAAGCCGGGGCAAAGATTTGAGATTCGGTTCTGCGACGCCCATCAAGGGCAACCCCGACTAATAAACAACGAGGGGATTCGACAGAACAAAACAAGCCGCCGCTCTTTGAAACAGCCGTAGTGTGAGGGGGGATTTTCAGCTAATGATCTACAATACAAAACAATTGCTGGGAAATTTGTTTGCTAATTGGGCCACAGGTGACGAAGAGCTCTCTGAAGTTCGTCCAGCAAAACAAATACCTGTGACAAACAGTGCACTTTACAGCGCCGCCCCGCTGTCAGGATACAACGAATAATTCAAGGGGAACTCGTCGTAATTAGGTTGCATTGAGCTGAAAGTACACAGTCATAATGAAGAGTGTGCCAAAAGTTCAGATACATCTCTTGCACAGATACCACAGTTTGGTTTGCAGCTTTCGTCTTCCTTAGTTTGGGCCTCTGAAGGGAAAGGCTTAATACCTTGATGGGATCGTGATTTGATCCCACAGACAAATGAGCAACAATTGAGCCAAAACAGCCTCATACCGCTGTCCGACATAACTACAAATACATAAAAAAGTCCTGTCCTAACATTTATTAGTTCCTGACTCCTGGAAAGTGGGAAAACTTCTGCATCTCTAACCCTATTTGATCTCCTTGAGCTACTTCCAATCATCGAGCCTCGATCCCTCAAACTGTTCGAGGAACACTCTGAACTCCCGACATCCTACTACTTCTTAAAATCAGCATTTTAGACAACGCTGTTCTCCAACTAACAACTTTTGCATGAACTGGAACGTAGGATTAGGAGAGAAATGACTTTTGACACCATCATCCTGTATGGAAGTCATTTTGGGATGTCCACACACTTTTGGCCATACAGTATACGGATATGTACATGTATTCTACCGACTATAGATACTGTAATATGTCTGTATACATGCAGTGCAGTAGAGATTGTCTTAAATACTTTGTACATAATGTTTCTTTGTGGTGAGTGATGTTTAAATTATTTCTCACTGTTCTATAATTCATTATTAAGCCGCATTTAAATTCTATACTGTTCTATTTTTAAATAAAGACATCAAATATCTGACAGCGGCAGACAAAATGCCACGAACTGAAAGAACAAAAGTAATTCAGCTTCATACGAAAACAACAGATTTGATAGAAATAAGACCGGATGACAGTTTTAATAATAAAGTGACAGTTCTTCATTTATAGCAGCTGCTTTTTGTCGCTCAGCTTCTTTTCTGATCCAAACTAAACAAACTTAAATTAAAAGTTTTACTTTTGCACTCTGCTTTTCTATGCGGACACTTCTGCACATTTATTTCATTTGGCTTGTTATCGAGTGTTTGTCTGATTGTGACTGAAACAGCTTAAAGACCGGATGGATGGACGGATGAATCATCAACTATGATTCATTAGTAATGTCACAATAACAGAGGCTCTCGTGGTGATCCTGACGTAATGGTTTGGATTTTTAAGTAAATCTGGTTCATCGATTAAGCAAACTCAGCTAAAAGTCACAAAACTTCCACCGACGATGAAAGATGAGAAAGAACGACGGGAACAAATGTTAGAGGGGGACAGGAAGAAGGAGGCCTGATGGGTTATGTGGTCTTAAACAACTTGTTCTTGATGATTCGGCTCAGGTATCGTGATAAATTTCACCGTCACGTTTCTTAATAATTTAATTATCAGTCTAAGGGCTGCTTCCTAAATGTCAGTGAAGCTCTTCAGACACTTACCGTACTCGGAGGAGGCTCGTGATGTGCAGGTCACATGATCTCCCCCCGCATCATCTTCTTGGTTTCCACAGATGTGTCACCTGTCGGCGCAATTACAGTCGTCCACGGGCCAGACGATGCGGACCTGACCACGGAAAAGACAAAAAAGGCGCCCGTCACGGCCGGTTTGCTGCGCTGTCACGGTCACTTTGATGTCACGGAGCTGACGTGACCGAGGCCTGCAGCCAGAACGAGACAGAGAACATCAGAGGCGGTTAATTATTTACTCACACTCGATTCCAGGTAATCCTTCTTGGGAACTCTGCAGCGTCCATTTACGTCCACTAAAGTGGATCCCTACTGCAAAAGAAGTTCTTGTTTGGCTAGAAAAGACTCATCTAACTCTGGTTTGGTTGAAATAACCCTTTAGTCTACCCGTAGAGGGAGGCGTGGAGCAATGTTTGGACGCGACGGTTCTCGTTTTGTCTGTATCGTGAGCGCCCACGAGGGACTCAGATGTCGCCTACGCATTTCTGCCGACAGTTTCATTGACAGTTGGCGTCGTAACGCGCCAAGTGATGGAGGGACGTGCCAACGAGCTACTGAACGTGAACGTAAATAACGCAATCACGTGATACAACCTCACAGATCTCTGACTTTGCTGAGTAAATCCCAACAAAAATGTGAAACTACAGGGCTGACGATGAGCTAATCGTGGTATAATCATCAAAATTACTCAAGATATTTGAATAAATATGTTTCTACGGAGTAAAAGGCGTCCTCAGACCTTACAGACTGTGATTTTTAAGCTTATTTGTTGTCGTTTTCTGAATTATCGTTGGGTTCGGTGCAGACTTCAACAGGTATTTAGTCACGACTATAAAAAGAGTTGCGTCTGTCCACAAGTGTACAGATATATCTGCCCTGTAGATGCGATTTCCCTCACACGGTCACACTGTCAGCAGTATAATTCAGGGTAGGGGATTGAGTGTATCCTCCCCAGCCGCTGTCTGAGCAGCTCAGTCAGCTGAACTCTGCTGGAATGTGATGGAGGAACCAGGTTGGGTTTCACGAGCAGGTGTCTGTTGTTTTTCTCCCTCGTGTTTCTCACACTGTTTCACCACCTGTTCTCATCTCGACTCCTTCCCAGGTTTTTTTTTTCCTCCCTCTCTCTCACTCTGTGTGTGTGTGTGAGTGAAGGGCAGACCTCATGAAATGCATACATTTCGCTTTAAATATTACTGTATCAGGTGAAATTGCACTGCAACCCTGACGGTACAGGAAAAAATTGTAACGAGAGATCGATAAAGAGATGAATTTTACACTTATTTTGTGTGTTCATGAAGGATTAGGAGGTCAAAATAAACGAAAACGTGTTTTGTTTTTGCTTTTTGTCATTTTAAAAGATCATTTACTGGCATCTTGCATCAGTTTTTGCTCAGTATTTGTTGGAAGAAGTCCGAAACATTTAATAATTTGACAATAAGAGGTTGAAAAAGCAAGATATTCAGGTCTGTATCGCTGATTTTAGGACATCCATGTCCACCTCGACTACAAACACTGAAAATTGTTTAGGTAAAGTCACCAGGGCCAGATCAACCTGCTAAGAGGGCCCAGGGCCAAAATGATCTGCAGGGGGGCCCCTGTTGAACCCTCCTTCCTCCCACTCTCTGATCATTGTGTATGCATCCTGTTTCCACTTAGTCGACCATCAGGTACACAGCACATGGCAGAATGCACACGACACGTATTACACAGCCAAAACTACAGAACACTACCCGGCTCCAGATTTCCTATGTGTCCGTTGTTATGTACATTTAGGAATACGTGTGATGAAAGACCAAAGATAGTTAATTTCTCCTCTTTATATGACTTTATATGTCATCACTAGAATCTGTGGAGGCCTCTACGGTATATTTAGTGGATAAAATTCCCACAGTGGACACTGGTAAACATAGTGGACACATGCAGCTCCTCAAAATTAGGTAAAAATGCTGCCTCTCGCTTCATGATCTCAAGTTAGAAAAGGCTCTAATGATTTTTTATAGATGTTTTCCTCCTGTTGTAGATGAATAAAGTTATTTAACTGAATCGAAATGCATCAGAAAACCTGGAATAAATAATATTTTTGTGAACGAAGAAGTGCTAGATTCAGCTTGTATTCAAACTGTAATTTAACAACTAACAAAATGAGTTAAAGTTTCAGTTTCAGCACATTTAATTGCACTGATTTTGATTACTATGTGTCATTTTGTCGTAACAGGACAAAGCGACGTCCTCGAACAGACACTCCAGTTTGCGTTCTTGATATGCACTCTGAAGTTGTCAAAGTGTGTCCTGAGAATAATTTCCTAATCTTAAATCCATAAAGAAATTGAAGACAAAAATAGGTTAAACTGAGTTTTCTCAGCTAAGTTTGTATGACTCAAAGCACCTGGTGGAGGCTCCAGCAGGAGATATTTCTTGCGAGGCGGGAAGAAAAAAGAAAAAAAGAAAGAATCTGTGATTGTCGGCGTGTCCGCCAGTGTTCTCCCTCTTTGCCCCGACACACTTTTCCATGTCGCGGGTGCGGCGTTACACTTGTCAATGTATTTGTTCAAGCAACTCGGCCGTCAGGTCCCTGCGAGGGCTGTGCACCGTTGCCTCCTCTCTCACTCCACCCCCCTCCCACGTCTCTTTTTTAAAAAGCTGTGGCTCTTGCTTGAATGCTCTCTGTGTCCATGCCCAGTGCCCTAATCCAGGGCCTGCTCTTCCTCTAAGCAGGGAGTTAACTTAATCCCTCTCATTTAGGCAGCTGCACTGCCGGGGAACTATGGAAAAAAAAAAAAAGTTATAACTCTGTGACAGACACTTTCAGCTGTTGTGACGGCACCTCCCCGATTCAGCTGCCTTAACATGCAACTCTCACTCTCGGCCCGGTATTTTAATTTGGCTGTGAATAATGCATGGAGGTCTGTGAGCATGGAAAGCATAGAGGGAGGTATGCATGGCTGGGATGATAGCTGTGTGACTGAAGACAGAGTCGGTGTAAAGCAGAGCGAGCTGTAAAACACTGACTGGCATCTATGTGCAGAATGAGCCGACTGCCAACCGTAAATATGCTGTGAATGTAAATGGTCATTCCCAAAGACACCAACAGACATCAGTGTGACGGAGAGTTTAAAACGTCCCCTGTGATGAGACTGATCGCCAAATTAAAAAGGGAAGTGTCACAGACTTTAACTCTGAACGGTCTGGGGCTGCAACTGATGACAGTTTTGATTTAATTTTGCTTATGTTTAATGACTATTGAGTCCTAAAATTAGCCTGTACAACAATCTGAAAGCCAAAACTACCAGTAAATGTCAGAAACTGATCATCTAATAGTTGACAGAAGTAAAGAAGGAATAGATTTGGCTGAAATGTCACTTTAATGTGATATATAATGACTAACAACATGCAACTTTTGAGTATTGTTTGTATTTTGTACGAGCAATAAACTATGGTACGAGTACCACCGTCGAACTCTCCTAGTGGTGCGAGAAGGATTTGTTTGTTGTAAATTTAGAAAAACATTCTATTAAAGTTTTATTTAAATAAACTATAAGTTCGTTGGAAGGTAATTTAAATCAAGTTTTGCTTTTCCTGTAATATTTTGTTTTAATATCAGCTTGACACACAGTCACGTTCATGCAGGTAGCCCCCGCGCATACATCCGTGATTAGTTACCATCTTAAATGTGACGGTTAGACAGTGAGCGGAGGTTCAAAAACGCCGCCAACGTGGCTCCAAATGGGAACTATATAGAAGAGAAGTACGGATCAGGAGTACACCAAATGAGTCAACAATGAATAATCTTCTTATTAGGACCAATCCTTCTGTGTGATCTACCTGTAGCTCAAGAGAGTGATAGTGGTCGTACTTGTACGTGGTCTAGAAACGCTGGTGTAGTACTCACAAACCACGATGTTCCACTGACCAACAGTGGCTCAAATCCATACTGAACATATAACTCTTTAAGAGTGCCATCAGTGCAGATACAACCATTTAAAACTGTTTATATCATCAAGGACTACAGCTGATCAAAGCCACATACATGCTTTCTTGCGCGTTGCAGGATTTCTCCAAACAGCAGCAGAAACTTTTTTTTTCTCCTCCCCTCATTCCTCTGAAACATCTTCACACCTCTGCACAAAAAAAAAAACTCTCATTAAAATGGCCAGCGAGGGTCAGAAAACACAATTTCCAATTCCTGCAAACATCTGAGCTACTTATCCGTGAAATTTCGAACCTCACAAAACATTTCAGAGGGCGTCAACACCCGGTCAGGAGGACTAGCTGCCTCCTTCATCCTTCGCCCACATCTGGCACTTCCAGCCTGCTGAACATTTGTAATGGGCCTTGATTAGAGCGGAGGACAGATACGGTAATAAGCCCTGGAACCTTGTCAAGGGAGAGGTCAGATCACAAGACAAATAAATAGGAAATTGCTCCCTGCGAGCCTTCTCACTGTCACCCTTTGCTTGTTACCTTGAGCACTAAAAAGGTATTTATCTGACTCCCTCCCTGCTGTTTAAACAGGCGTCATCGCCGCTCTGCGGGCCTTAATTGCACTTCGGTCTCAGGAGTTCACTTGGTGAAGTGCAGGTGCAGCATCCAAGAAAAATAATTGAACAAACAATTATAATGTGCGTTCCCACACTGCCGGTTACAGACAAGAGCAGCTACAGGCTTTTGTGCTGTTTAGCTTCCCTCTACTCCAAAATATATCACTGTAGGAGTGTTGAAATGCTGCAAAGATCTATGCTTGACTCGTGTGTATTCTGGCAGCGAGGATCTTGACAGTACCGTACCTCCACCCTGGGAAAGAATCTGTGGCGTCCCTTGCAAACATGCGAGAGACATTCACAGCCTCTCCTGGTGTCTTTCCGTCCAGAAAAACAAAAAAAACTTGTTCACCGGCGCTGACGGGAAACAAACGCCACCTCAGGACGTCAACACGTGTCGCGGCCTCAGCGCCTCGTCGGTGGAAAAGATCTCGAACCCCGAACGTGCGACCCTTCGAGGTGCTCGTCACTCCTCGGAGCTCTTTGTTTTTCGGCTCATCCCATTGTTCCTCCGACGGGGGGAATGTTTTTGTTAGATGACAAACGGTACGTCTTCGCTGTCAGTGGATTATTTTGACAGGACGGCCTCAGCAGGAAAGAGCTGGTGGAAAATGTTGAGTTTTGAGAAAACACTAAGTCACTAAGTTCTCTGCAAATGCTGAAATAATACTGACTATAAATATAGAGGTGCATAAGTCAAAATGAGGCCGCAGTATTCTCATTTCTGCACTACATCTTCTCTGGATTTAGAGGTGCTGCTCTTCTCATCTAACTCTTGGCAAGAAAGCGAAACCACTCTGTTATAATGAAAATGTATTGACCAGTACCCTCTTAATGATGAATTCACCTCATAAATCATGCCACGTAGCTCCACCATACCACTTTTATTAACAACCGTACTAATACTGTGATCTCGGGTGTCACTTTTACCTCTGGCAAAACATCACAGACGGTCCGAAAGTGTTGGTACCGCCTTTAAACGTGATCAAACATATACAGTCGCACGGTTCCTTTAAGCATCCCAGCTAATGCAAGGAAACACGAAGCTTCCGCAACATTTTCCACAGAAACTTCTTCGGCTAATCCGTAAACGACTTCACTCTTTGACAAACTTGTCTGTGAACAAGAAGAAAAAGTTTTTTTTTTTTTTTTTAAATCTCACTTTTAAACATTTCTGAAGATACCAGCTCTCTGGGGGCCTTAACTTATGAAGCCGCAAACGTTTTTTAGACGGCACACATTCTTGTTTTTTTGCCACGTTTCGAGCAAGGAAGGAACACCAGGTTATGCGTTCAAACTGTTTTGGAAGCGAAACCTTCAAATGTATCGTCAAGTTTTGCGGTTTGCTCGATCAATCTGATTTGTACTCCGCCGGCCTCCCCGAGGAATTCTTCTTCCATGCAGGAGGACTTCAGTTATGGCTGTTTCGGCTCTCCGTCTTCCTCTCTCTTCTCTTTTCGCCGTTCTTCCAGAGATGCGTAGTTGTTGGCAGTGCTTATGTAATAACAGATGGAAGCTAGAAATTAACACGTCTTGCCTCTCTCGTTATTCTCCTCTCTCCATTTATTTTTAATGCTGTGAGCACGAGCGTCTCTCTCATTCTCTCTCTCACTGTCTCTCGCTGTGTGTGTGTGTGTGTGTGTGTGTGTGTGTGTGTGTTTGTGTGTGTGTGACCCCGGCAGGCCAGCAGCACCTGTCAGGAGTGTATCCACCGCGGTTGCGTGCCTAATTAGCACACAAGGAATTTGGTGGCACGAAGCGCGCAGCATCGGTGGGAAGAAAAGAGTGTGGGGTGCAATTAGGATTTGTTGGCATGTACAGAACATACAGTGAAGAATCAAACGAGGAGGAGGAGGAGGAGGAAGAGGAGGAGGAGAGGTTGGGGTGCGTTGGTGTGGGAGTGGAGAGTTGCATGTGTGGCCTGATGCTACTTTTTTTTTTCTCTCTTCACTTTAAAAGATGGCAGAGAGGCGTTTGAATATTAAAGAAAAACCTCTACCCTCTGTTTTGTTTTTTTGGACCTCTTTACTAAAATGTACTGAAAAGAACACAATAAAACAAAATTTGAATGAACAAGAATCAAAGAGTTGGCCTTTTTTTAAAAAAAATATAAATATAACATTTTTATGCTAAGCTAAGCTAAGCGACTGCACTCTGTAGCTTCGTATTTACAAAAACAAACAATCAATTTCATCAAATAACTCTTAAACGATTGTCTTTTTTAAACTTCGGGAAACTACACTCGAATATCTTTTGAAATATTTTTGCACAAGCTAGTGTTTCCAGATTTTGTTATACGGTATAAAAGGAATTTAAAAAAGGAGTTTTTTTCTCGCCCATGGTGGATCTGCAAATACTATTATAAAAGAATCCAGACCTGCGCTGTTGCGATTTGGCTCTGAATAAATAAATTGCTTCTTTTGATTGATGTATTCACTTAATAATAAAAAAAGGTTTCTCATTTTCTGACGGGAGAGCAGAAAAAGTTAGTATATCATCTCCAAAATCCAACCCGTCTGCCGATCAGACCGGTCAAACCTCCACAGTCCACCTGAAACTGAGACTATCCAGGTGGATTCATGGTCTAAACTCAGATACTCTAATCTGGCTTTGTTTATTTCATGAACCAGCTTCTAAATCTGAGTCTGGCTCGCAATTTACACCACGATTTAGTACCACCACGAAAAAGTTTAATTTGGTTTGTGTCCGATGGTTTAAGAGAGAGAGAGAACGCAAACAGTGGTTGAGAGACAAAGACAGCGAATGAGAGTGAGTGAGCGCCGGCATGGAGAAAGCTGCTTAATCAATAAAATAAAGTCATTTACTGGTTGTTTCACAGCGGTTACGTTCAACGCGGCCTTAGAGAGGTCAACTCTGATGAATTTAAAATGTTAACTACACCAACCCTGCCTTCCCAAAAGCCGCTGGCTGATAAATGAACCTATAATGCATCAGTAGATGTTTGTTAGCCCTAAATAAATCCTGTCTTTATAGATCATTAAAAACATTTGGTGGCCAGATGTGACCAGCTGATCGGGTTTTGGTCGCGATCCTGCCATTCGATCAAAACAGATTTGGATCCTAATAAACGTCTGTATACATGAGCTGCTAAATAGTTCAGCTTTGGTAAAAGTTTGAGTATTTCCGTGTTTTTCTGTCTTTTTGTTCATTCACGACCTCGTCGCTGTGCACGCTGTGGCTGCTGTCAGTCCATCAGCCTCTGTAACAGGATATAAAAACACACAAACGTACATAAATTGCACATCATAAAAACACAGTCTCGCCTGCATTTCAGCATCACGCTCCGCACGCAGGATCTGTTCTCGATTCGCCGCAGTCTGTCGATCTTCCTCTCAGAAAACCCGCCGCCTCCACACAGGCGCATAGGTTCCCACTTAAACCCCCCTCTGCTTAAAAACACAGATCCTCTCGTGTGGATCTGACCCTGCATTTCATTTTCTGCTGCCACCCAGACTTTGACCAGAAAGAGCAAACTTTGAGGGGATTTTTTTGAGCGAGGAAAGAAGACGAAACAACAGATAAAGAATTCATGGGTTTCGTCTTTTAGTTCCGAGCCGACGCCATCGAGTGCCGTGCACTTTGTTCGGGCATCGATTGGTCATTACAGCGTCATCAAAGTGCGAACATTTGAAGAGGAAAAACAGACGGCTGCTGGAAGCAATTGTGTCAAGGTCTAACTTTGTGTCCACCGCATGATTTATTTATCAACACGCCGGCGTTTTCATGGTTAGATTAGGGCGACGATGAGAAGGAGAGGGGGCTGCTGGGAAGTTAAAAAGAGTACTACAAGGAGCAGACGTGACCTCAGTTTGACAAGAGGGAACAAAACAACAAAAAAGATCACGATAGCTCTTGTGCCCACAACACTGAGAGAGAACAAATGGCTCTTTAATATTTCCATGCGCACCAAAAGACGGTGATGAATAAAACAAAAAGAAGCAACAAGAAAGGGCTGCAGCGGCGGCGTCTCTGTGAGGCAGAGAGAGGAAATATGCGCCGTGTCAAAAAGCCGTCGTCTTTTTATCTAATGGGTGCGGCGGCTGTAATGCATCCATGTGGCCCTCGCTTTAATAATTGAACAGACATCGGGGCGGCACCTGCTGGGAGCCCAAATCATCGTCGCAGCTTTGAACAAACCGCTGTGACATTACGGCATCAGGCATGGAAACGCCGCAAAATACCAGACAGAGGGGAAGAGGAGGAGAAGAAGGAGGAAAAAAAAAAGAAAAGAGGATGCATTCGAGGCGGTGAACATGGCCCGAGGCTACAGAGTAATGAGCACATCTCCATGGAGGCTTCAACGGATTCACTGTTTGGAAATTGTTTCTTGTCTTAATAAATCCTAAATGTGTAATTTACTCGTGAAAGAGGAACAACAAAGCAGCTGACATTCCCCTCTCCCCGTCTCCTCCTCTGTAGAATGATAGAAATCACACCGGCCGAGGCGCGTCAACGTTTCCTCAGGTGTAGACGCCGCAGTACTCCTGCCCTCCCCTCTCTAAACTGCAAAGTCATTGAAATTCCTGGTCTGCTTTTGAAGGAATTATAAAAACCGTCTGAATCAATTACAACATCAATCGGGCTGAAATCTGCGGGCCGATGAATATGTATAAAAAGTACACGCACACACGCGGCTAATTAAACAAGGCCGTCAGAAATCACTTCAGACAGGTCGTGCAAACGCACAGCAAGCATACATTAACCAGCAGGAAAGTTGGGGCTCGGAGACAGCTGATGCAGGAACTGGATGCTGAGGGAATGTAAATTCTGTCGACTCAAAACAACTTTTAGTACTTTTTTTTTTTTTTACGTGTTCCAAATAGAAATTAAACGTAGAACGCTCTTTGACTTCTTATTCTTGATGATCTTTTTTTTAATAAATAAATCTGCCTTCTTTGTGGCCACAAAAGCCCCAAGTTCACTGTGTTATTGGTTTCAATAACTATATCGATTGTAAATTCATGAGGGACTTTGAGTGATTGGACTGCAGCATTAACAAGAGCGAGTCCTGCGTTAAACTCGGGAGGATGGAGGGCGGTCAGCAGCCACTTTAATATCAGGCAGTGGTGCAAGAAGTACTAGGATCCTTAACACAAGTACCAATACAACGATGTACAAATACTACATTCAGTTCAGAAGTATTCAAAATGTACTTAAAGTACAGCCAAATCTTCTGTAGCTGGTCAAGGTGGATCTAGTTTTAAATACTCTGTGAGATAGTTTAGTTTGTTTTGGGCGTTTCTTTAGTCTGATCTCTTGTGTTTTTTTTCCATCTACAGGCGTAAAAGTGTTTAAATTAAAACTATCTGAAAGGTTTCAAAGGGGAAATGTCTCTTTGAAGGAAACTAGACAATGCTTTTTTTTTTTTTAAACGGGCCACGAGTCAAAAAAAGATTTAGCAAACGTTGGTTTAATCTTTGGAAATGCATATTGAATCAAAGGTCATCGTGGTGTTCATGCAAAATAATCTGAAACTAAAAGATGTTGGAGTACAATATGTGCAGTACACGTATGAAGTACTTATTTGCTACTTTCTACCACTGGTATCAGATGCAGAAATTAGTCTGACTGACAGAAATATCCACAGACACGTCAAATTTTATGTTCTCTTGCCTCGTTTGTTACCTTTGCACATCTCACACGTCGCGTACAGCGAGTTCAACATCAGACATGACAGACGTAAGAGCGCCGCCGTCACCTAATTTGACCAGATGACAATCAGGAAAGACATAAATGTCATGTTGTCTACTTCAGGCATAAAATGCTTTAAAAACCTCGTGTTAATATAGAACATGTGATGTTTTGCATCTGTAGTCTCTTTCTTCACCCGTGTCACCTTCTCTTTGAAATGCAATTATCCACAGGCCAGTCTCAAACAAGCAGAAGTTCAGTTTCACAACAATAACGTGCTTAAAAAACATTATCGGCTTCAGAAGCAGTGTTACAGATTCTTTTTTTTTCTCCCCTGCTTGCTCTCTGACAACAGTGCTGGGTCGATCATTAAGTTGAACGTTAGCTCCACTGTCTCATGCCTGAGGGTGCTAAAGCACAGAGATCTCTTTAGTTTCCCCCCCATTAGGAGATTTGTGAAGTGAGAATTAAGGTCCTCCGTGCCATCGTGCCACGATGTTTCACTGCGCAACTTTACATACAGAGAGCGGGTGGGTGTCTTCTTGGCAGAAGACACTAAACAACCAAACGTCACACTTAAAAGATGCACTTCTCTTTGCTGTATGATCTCTTCAAGAAGTTAAAGTCATTGTCAGGGCGCTGGAGTGAGACATGGGAAGTTACAAAACACGTTCAGTCACTACTAATTAGATCAGTCTGTTTTTATTTATTTTCTTTTATATATATTTAGAACTTTTCCAGAAAAACAAAGAGACTGAATATTGAGGCGGTAACATCCCACACAGACTTGTACTCTTTATCATAGGTTTCTATAGTCAACCGTTTATACAACTATGTTTTTAAAAGTATATAAAAGGCTGCCATATCAATTTAAAACTACTTGCTTTCACCAACATTTTCATATTTTTAATTCAGATTTTATGTCGATGTTCTGATTATTTGTTTGTTCCGACAAACACAAACACATTGTGCAGTAGTTGGAGCTGAATTTACAGATTTTATTGGAATTAAAAGAAGCTAAAGTCGTTCAGCGTCACTGTGCGTTTTCATTAAATCACTAAATTTGAAACCACGTCCGATAGAAACGACGCACTACACCAGTTTCTGACAGATCTCTGAAATATTAAAGATCCAGTGTGTGAGATTTAGTGGCATCTAGCGGGAAGGCTGCTTATATGGCATCCAACTGAATACACCACACCTCACCATGCCCTTCCAAAGGAGCTGCTGTTGAAACATGGCGGACCTGTAGATGTAAAAACGCGTGTTTGTGTTAATTACTTTAATTAGGAAATGAGATTACCATTACAAGAACTTGACATGTTTACATGCAACAGTACAGATTTATCTTTAGTCCATGTTGATCTGAACCATCAGCCATAGAGGCCGCTGAAGAGGCTGCACTGTGTCTGCAGGTATAAAAAGTCTCATTCTACGCTAACAAAAATACAAAAATTCCTATTTTTACGTGATCATACACTAATGAAGACAAAGTTCTGCCATATTCTGGAAATAAATCTGACACACTGGACCATTAAAAGACACGTTGAACCCGCCAGTGGTGTGATTGGGGCAAAAAGAGGTTACAAATGTGATAACGTGCATTTAAACAAGACTCCCAAGTTAACGTCCATCAATGCTTGTTAGCAGCCGTGAACATTTCGACAGATATTAGATTCATCTTATTAGTTTGTCCCATTTTTATCTTTCATAGTTTCGGTCGACGAAACACAAAAATGTTTTCGCCTTTTCCTCTTCGGTGTTTTGAGTGTATATGTGTGAGGGAGAAAGAGAGACGCAACAAACAACTGTTGATTTAGCAGAGATCTTCTCACTTACTGTCGTACTGTGGGCGGGAAGGAAAGAAAAAAAAGAGAGCCAGGTCCTGACAACTGTGCTGCTGTTATGTGTAAAGTCGGCAGTTTGTGGACGGATCAGGTTGTTGATTAACTGTATATTTTTATATTTGTGGGTCGGGTGGTGCAGATTGGCTGTCGTAATGAGTTGGGTGGGTGCAGCACTTAAAAAAAAACACCCTGACCCGCATCATAACACCTCTATTTTCTCTTACTTATTGATAGCCCCGTCGCTAACATTTTAATCTCCTCGAACACGATACAAAAATAGTTTTTAGCTCACCAATGTCTGGTCTTGATCATTGAAACTACTACATTCATCTGCGGGCTCCAACTGAAAGCTCCAACTGGCTATGACCTTTAAAAACTACTCAGCTCACTCCTTTCCATTCCTTGTGGCAGATAAATGCTGAATATGATCTACAGTGAATACCTGGGATTAGATTAAAGTGAACTTCTCATCTAAACAATGTTGCAGAAGTTCCTTGGGAACGCCGACACACGATGATGATGAGGTTGCGGGTAACTTTGTGCCAGAAAAGTGAGTCTCCACTTGCTGATTCAGAGTGATTGTGTTCTCATATGAACATGTTGCCTTGTGCACTTTAATCTTATCCTCCTGCTGGATAAGAGCCTCCAACGTCAGATAAAAAAAAAAAAAATCTCACTTTTAATCCCCGTCTCCGTTTCACTTGACACAAAGTTACCCGAGCGTCTCGACGATCTTGATTTATTTTTTTTATTATTATTTTCGTGTTCTGCTCCTCGGCCAGTTGTCCCCGGGCCGTTGCTGTCTCTGCCCATGTCTCCCATCCTGAGATGTGCTGGGGAAAGGGGAACAAGAGCCCAGCCAAGAGGCCCTGGGGCCGCGGCCCTCTCTCTGGACCCCCAACCCCGGGTCACCGAGCACCTCGGGTCAGCCAGTACTGCTCGGCCTCCTTGTGGGGGGAAATCGCCCGGCTACCGGATTGAGGAGGAGGAAGGAGGAAGGAGGGAGAAGGGGGGAGGAGGGGGAGGCTCCCCCTGGTGTCTTGTGTAATCAACATTTAGAGAACAGCTGGAAGGAGGAGGAGTGTGTGTGTGTGCGTGTTGTGCACATGTGTTTTCTCACGTTCGGATATATTTGATCTGTCGTTTGTGTGTTTTTGTGCGTGCATGTAAACGGCTACTACAGCATTAAGAAGTGTAGAGTTGAGGTTGTGTGTGGTCGGTGTGTATTCCCCGCTGGGCCTCAACGCTCAGAGCAGGTTCAGTGTCGGGGTCTTTGCCTGCAAATAAAACTCCTCCTCTGGGTGCCAACATGCTCGACTGTGGGTAGAACTGTCAGAGCGAGGAATTTCAGATTTGCGGGAGGGGAAACGCTCGAGACGGACGGTGAGATTTACAGTTTAAAAAGTATCAAAAAGTGACTTCAAATCATGTCTGCAAACATGAAATTAGTCATCATTACATCTAAATAACTTCTGGTCCCAAAGCGTTCAATAAAATGTTTTTTAAAGTCTTTACAGCAAGTAAAACAGTGCTATGCCTCTAGATTACTGTATAATCTATACATACACACCTTAAAGTCCCATAGATCTAGAATTAATAATATCAGGAGCATAAAGATCTTTTAAGGCCTCACTCTGGTGTTTAAATGATTAAATTCTCTTGTTTTAACTGTCAGAGCAGACACCAGATTTCCTATAAAACATGTATATTTGATATCGCCAGTAACCTTCATGGCAGCCGTTGATTTCCATTCATTCATTAAAATTGTTAAGCAGCAGCCTTCTTTGCATTTTAAGATCGCTGCAACTTTTTGCAAACACAAAACTGTCTCGTGATTTTCAAGAATCTGCAAGTTGATTTCATGTCATGCAAAGATGAATACAAGTCAATGGCTGTACATAAACTCTTGGAGAACTACATGAACCCAACGCACATTGGTTGAGGGACTCTCAAACATCCACAAAGTCAGAAATTAAAATTTTCCACCTGATCAGAGCTAGTAACAAATCCACTTGGATCCACTCAGGTATAAAAGACAAACACCAGATCTGAGACCTGTGGTAAGAGAACTGGACTCATGACATTTGATAAAACATGAAAAGACGTTCGCTGCTACTTCAGTCCAAAAATTAAATCCAGTTTCGCTCCTTCTCTAAAAATCAAACTAAAATCGGAGCCAGATAACATTTTGCCATATGCATTGTTTGTTTTGGATTTATAAATACCGTAACCGCCTCGAGTACAGTGCTAATGCAACAGATATCTCTGTGTCGCACAACATTTGAATCGACCATCTGACTAATTACAGCAGCGTACGATCAAATCCGGCTCCGGAGAACCTGTGAAGACCCCGAGCGTGGCCTTCCGGTCAGGAAGAGGAAAGAAGCCTCATTGTCGCTGCCAGAAATAATAATTTCAATAATTTTCTATAATTTCCAGCATCTAAACAGAGCAAACCAAGTCAGGAAACAAAGCAGGGGCTCGCCAAGCGCCGCCTCCACCTCCCCTTAGAAAACACACTCACGGAAAGGCCTATGAGAGCCTCCCCGCGGAAAGCGGCTGCCATCTAAAAACAGCCTCTGCAGCTGGCGGCCGCAGCGAGAGGCGTGCTTTCAGCGCTCGCACCCGCAGTCGCAGTTTACTCCCGCTAAATGTATGGAATCAGGCTCTCACTAAAAACTACAATTACAGGTGATATACAGATTGAAATCATAGGGGCCGCTTTTTTTGTTGAGGAAAATTGTCCTAATGAGCGGTTTGGCGATTCGTGGGGTGGAAGGGAGGGAAGGGTTGGTGCTGGTGCTGGAGGAGACTGTGAAAGTCTTTTCTCTTCAAGTGTGTGTGTGTGTGTATATGTGCGTGTTAGGGAGGTGTTGGGGGTGGGGGGGCATAAACAGCTGCACCTGCTGCTGCGGCGCACACTGCCACAGTTAATGATATCGGATGATATCATTAGGCAAAGTGCTCATAAACAGATGTTGGAGGCGCTGCCTAAACAGCGTCAGCTGAGCCGGTTTGCATTTCTGCGAACATATTATTTATATAGGGCATTTAAGTTTGTTATGTTAATAACCCCTCTGTTAGCATGCAGGATGTGGCACAGGAAGAATTAAACTGCACTGCAGCACAGAGTTAAACTGCACCTCTGAGCCTCCAAACCTCTGAGGCTGATCAGAGGTGTGAAGCTGACAGGAGTTTAGATGAGATGAAACCAACGCGGCTGAGCAGAAACTGAGACCCACCTGAGCTCTGACAGACACCGGGAAACCATCCTGTGCTCTTAACTTGAAATTAACCTTAACTCCATATGGAAATTGTCTTATTATTTTACACCCATTTGAGGAGAATACCCTGCTGGCTGTTCCACGGTACTGCAGGTTTGGAGGTTTGCACTGCAGCTGCTCACTTTATGAATAACAGGCATAGTTTATTAGTTCAAAAGGTGCAAAGGTGCAAGTTTGACTTATTTAAGAATATAAATCTCAAGCCAGGTTTAAGATCCAGCTGTAACCTTTAAAACTGTAACTTTAACTGAATTTTCTTTTCTTCAAAAAGTTGTTTTTAGCAGATAAAAACCGTCAATAAACAAGACACGACTGTACCTGCAGGAGCTTCAACCCGAAAAGGAGACAGCAGAGAGTCGAGTCTTACCTCAGCAGCGTCTGACAGCTCGGCTGATATCTGGTGGTAAAAGTGGATGTGAAGCACCTGCAGCTCCTCCGGTCAGATCTCTGTGACAACAGTCCAAAACATGCATAAATACACCCAGTAGAGTAACTCTTGAATCACACATTGTGTGTGAGTTCATAGAGGAAATGAAACCTCTAACCCCGGCTGTGTTAGTGCCTTGCTCTGGGGCATTTATAACCCTAACACTCAGGGATTCAACTTGAACTTGCTGGTTGTATAAATGCCTTAATTTAACTACTACCTTAACAATAACAGGAAATTAGCTTTTGTACTGCATGTTTCAATGCATATATATGAGTGTATATCACCAACAAAAACACAGCAGACAATCTTCTGATTCAAGTCTGTAAAAGTTGTCTTGAAGCAGTGGCCACCTTGTTTTTATGAACATGAGTTATTACTTACAAACAGCAGGAGAACCTTAAACACCTCGTTAATCCTCTCCTTCCTCTGTTGCAAACATTTTTAGACAACAATAAATTAAAAATAAAGGAGCTTGTCTCTGTATTTACGCTCTTTCACCTCTTCATCAGTGCATCTCACAGGTCTCACCCCTCTGCTGAGCGAGGTGTGTGCACAGGTGCTGCTTGTTTACCTCGTCTGAGGCACACACACACACACACACCTGCTGGTTTGTTCAGCAACAGATTAGTGGAAATGTTTGAACAGAGATGGCAGATGGAAAGGTGTTATTTACCGTCATTGTGTGTGTGGTTCATCCAAAAACTGCTAAAAAAACAGTAGCAATAAAAACCAAATTTCTTTGATTGCCTAATTAATCTCCTCCTCCTCTTCTTCTCTACTTTTGGTACAAACATGAGGCGCCCTAGCGCCACCATCTGCTTCGGAGGGTGGACTGGATCCAACCAGGTTGACACCAGGCTCATCACTTCCTAAAATCTCTTCAAAGTCAAGTCTTTGTAAAAAAAAGGCTTTTAATGTGAAGGATCTACAGGAAGTGTTGAGCTTGAAAAAGCACAATAAATGTCTATTTTTCTTCACTCCACAACACTGGGATGATAAAAGTCTTTACCACACGTTCATGTATGTAACTTTATGTGATGCAAATCCAGTTTGTCGCGGCAGTAAAGAGAAAATATATGGTAACAAATTCAAACTGCGACAGGCTCGGGCCACCTCGGAGGAGGAGGAGAGCATCAAGCCTCACTTTTAAACAGCACTCATACACGTGTTAACAGATTTATGTAAAAGGTTAACGTCCTTGTGTTATTCTGCTCAGGCGCTGCCATTTTACCCCCCTCCTCCTCCTCCACCACCTCCTCCTCCACCACCTCCTCCCAACCTCCCTGGCTGGGAAAAAGAAGAAAAAAAAAGGGGGAACAGGCGCCCATTTCCCTGCCACCATTATGCTCATTTGTCCTGTCAAGAGAATGACAGGCCGGTTGACTCTTCCCCAGATACGACCATTAGGTAACGCTCTGTCATCTGACAGCGAGGCATTCTGCCGCTCCCTAAAAACCCCCTAATTATTTCCTTCGCCAGAGACAGGCGGTGGCGGGTAGGTAATTTTTAACCTTTCACGTGCACCTGGGGAACCCTCCTCCGGGGAGCCAAGGTGCCTGTGTGGCATTCACTCATCAAAACATGACCTTTTATGGCCGTTCGGAGAGCAGTTGGCACCGGGTGCCACGCGCCGGCTAATGCTAATGTTGATGACTAATTTATGCATCAGCCGACCGCATCTGCAGCAAGTTTAGGGTAGCAACAATGTGTGATAGAGCGGTGAGAGGGGAAGGGGAAGAGAGGGGGAGAGCAAGCAGAGGTGAAAGGCATTTTGGGGGAAGGGGTGGGGCTTTGGAGACACCCAGTAGCCTGGCACGACAGGGAATTGAGGGGGCTAATTATGTTGCAGGGAATACATTCGGCGTGACCAGCGAGCCTTTTTAGAATTTGTCGAGCACAATCTGACTAACGTGGCTGACCTTTACTTTTTTTTTTTTTTTTGGCCAAATTGCGGGAGACCAGAGAGCATGCAAGATGTGTGCATATTCTATGACCTAATTGCCTTTTTTCTTCCGTGGCTAAATGCTGCACAGCACCTTCCTCCACCCACCCCTGAAGAACACGGGATGTCAGAAATCGCCTCATCACGTGCGCATCTTAAAGCCTAACAGCACATTTACAGTATGTTTACACTTACAGACGTTACTACACCCTGTGGGCGGAAGGTGTTTTTAGCCAGCTTGGCTTGTTAAACGAGGATGAGGAGCACCGCCTTTGTGAAAAGGCATTTCAACACTTTTCTCTTCACCTCTTTTACCCAGTGACTCATTTAACAACGATTAATGTGATCAGTGATACGCCATTAACGAGAGATAACTGTAAGGTTGCCAAAAAAATGTGTTTGTCATCCAGCATATCAGTTGCTGTGACTTTTTAGTGCTTCAAAAGACAGTTTAGTTTTCTTGCCGAGCGCATGCTGAGAAGAATGATACCTTACATGCCTGTATGGTGAATATGAAGCTACATCCAGGAAGACGGTTAGCCTAGCTTAGCTTAGCATAAATCCCTGAAAGCAGAGGGGAACAGCTAGCCTAGCTTTATCCAAAGGTAGCAAAAACCTGATTTTACTACAACAAGCAGCTTCGAAGACCTCTTGAAGACATGTCACGCTTCTTGCATGGATTATACAAATAAGAAGTGGTGCTCGTAGGTGGGTTGTGTTCCAGTCTTTATGCTAAGCTAAGCTAACCGGCTGCTGGTTTTTGCTTCATATTTACTCTACAAACGTGAGACTGGTATCGACTTATTATCCAAAATGTCAAACAATTCATTTAATGGCTTTTAAACTAAATATGAAGCATCGGGAAATGATTTATTAGCCATCGATAAAACCATTCATTTCTGCTTATTAACCCTAATTTTTCTACTGACAACGACGTAAATCTAAGCGACTGAATGCGAGCAGGAATAATTATAATGAACCAGTTGTGCGTTCTATTCATTTGTCTCTGGATTTAAAGAGACATTGCAGTATGCAAACATGTCTGCCCCCTCATGATCATGTTTATGTCCACAGCAGAGGAATATGGATGGGTGAGGAGGAGCGAACGCCTCCTGCACTGTCAGCCTGTCTAAGAGCGATGGGGAAGGGGGTGACAGAGACATTTATGTGAAAGCATAAAAAAAAATTAAAAAAAAGCACGGCCTCGGGGCTTTTTAAAAAAAATAAAAAATGCTGCATGTTTATAATCTTCACCAAAATTCCCGCAAGTCCATAAATTGTTATTATCACAAAGTGTTTTCATCGTGCAGACAAATGGAGGTGTTGGGGGTGAAGATGAGATGAATTTCGTGCAGCAGAAGGGAAACGAGCAGAAGAGAGAATCAAGCTAATCGGATCAAAAGTAAGTGATGGTGCTATTCTGCTTGAAAAACATAATTTGTATGAATCAGGCCATGTGTGCATTTGCAAACATGTCAGGCCTCCTCTGCTCTCTCTCTCTCCTCGCTTTTGTATATTCATTGCCAGCCAGAAAAGAAGATGCTGATGAACTCTCTGTTTAGACAAATCAGGAAATTACACTGTCTTATTTTGCCTGTGAAGCGTGATTTTTTACTTTTTTTTTCTTCCCCCTCCTCTCCCCTCCCCGTCTGTTGCAGTTGTGTTTCTCAAGTTCTGGAGAAAGGTCATGGCAAAGTGTTTCCCTCCGAGCAACGTAGCGCAATAAAACACAAGTAAACACAAAGCAAGACGGATTCAAGCCGCCGTACGCTCGTGCAGCCATTAGTGATTTATACTGTGTTTCTAATCCCTTGCTCAGGCCGCCCGGCTGCCATTAAGCTTCGAAATTACATGTTCTATCAAGAGCAGCCGCTCTCACCTGAGTATTGGATTACTGAAATAAAATATGAATAATTAATACAGAGAAATAGGTTCCTGGCAACAGGAATGGCTGCAATTTAATAATGAGCATTATGTTTCTTGTGTTTTTTCCCCTCCTTTTCTCTCTCCTCCTCCTCCTCCGGTGTCGTTTGATCTTCTCGGGTATCTCTACCAGGGGAGTCGGTGCATCCTCTTCTTCTTCTTCGTTGGTTCTTCATTGGCTGGGTTGACTCCCCTGGCCACCGGGGCGAGAGACCTGCCTCCCGCTTGTGTTCGTCATCCTTTCCTCCTTCTTCTTGTGTTTTTTTTTTTTTTTTTGCTTTAATAAGCTGCCGTTAAATAAATTAGAAAATACCCACCCAGGGGTGATCAGACGGCCACAAACCCTTGTCATCTGTCTCCCGGCGCTGCCAGGCAAGCGAGAGCAAGGGAGGGAAGGAGAAGAAGAGAGGAGGACAGCCAGGATTTCTTCTTCTTCATCTTCTTTCTCTTCCCTGGCTTGGTATTCTGTCAGAGGTGAGAGGGAGGAAGAGCTAGGAGAACAGGCTTGTTTTCGCCCTGCCAGACAACCGAAGGCGATCTGCCATGTGCTAAAAAAAAAAAAAAAAAAAAGTCCATACATCCATATTTATTTAATGCGGCGAGAGAATACATAAGGAGGAGAGGAAGGAAGGGAAGGAGACAGAGAAAAAAAAACTTTGCTACATATGGAGTGCTTCTTACAACTAATCAGCAGACTGTTGGTGATTGGGGCCGCGGGCGCCAGGTTGGCTCAAACCAGAGTTAGCACAGTGCCCAGGTCTTTGCTGCAGGCTGCACAGGTTGGCCTCAACTCTGCTGGGGAGCAGATGGCGAGCCAAAGCTTGTAGTCACACTTACCTTCCCCACTAAATCCCTAATCCCTCCGTGGACGCTCCTCCAAGGCAGGTTTTTGGAGGCAGAAATAGGGGTTACAATCTGGACCGGCGCGGCGCCTGCCAAAACACTCACAACACAGAAATGCAAATTAACTTATTTGTGTTGTCCGCCGGCCAAGGCGCCGCTTCTTTTGCGAGTAATTAAGATACCTTGAAAAATATTTGTAAAAGATCAATAATTTGAAATGGACAAATAACAATGCGGGGAAAGAGAGAGAGCGGGAGAATAGGCGAGGGGTCTTTTTTGTTATTAATTTTTTTTGTATTTAACGCCCACCCCCTCCTCTCCATCTGCATGCACCGATCAGCTCCATCACTTCACCTCCAGATATGAGAAACTAGTCCCTCAGGTGTTGGCGGACGTCGACCTCTTCTGAGGCGTTTTGATTACCTCTAATAACTCGGCCATTACAGCCACTGAAGCACGCTGGAAACAACAACCGACTGGATGTCGAACACATGCGGCATTTTTCTAAAAAAGGATGTTCCTTTAAAGCCGGCAGCTTGAGGCCGCACACACACACACACACACACAGACAACAAAAAAACAAAAACAAAAAAACAGAAGAAGAAGAAGACGGAAAAAAAAACAACAAGCGCCCCCTGAATCAGTAACTGTTAGAGGAGGCGTAGGAGCCTCGGTGACACCTTTCAGCTGTGCTTGTTGGCTGGTGCTTAAGCTACGCGCTAACACACACACACACACACACACACACACACACACACACACACACACACACACACACTGTTATTAGCCTGGTGTCAGCAGCACTAAATGGGCTGCAGATGTTAATGCACTGTTTTAGATACAGTGGCAGGAAAAAGAGGCAGAGACGGACCCATTCAGACACGGAATAACTAAATACAGAGCGAGAAACATATTCATTAGTGACGAGCACGCGCTGGATAATAATTCAGAGGTGATGCTTTATAAACGGCGCTGTTTAAACACAGCGGGTATGTTTAAAATCTTTAAAAAAACAGACAACGTGTAGGTTTGTCTCACATTCAGGAGGAGGTTCGCCTCCTTCATCGCGACGTTGACCTTTTATTTCTACTAAATGTAATGTAGTTTTCCAAACCATTGCCTCTTCTATGCATGAATTAATCTGGAAATTTATATTAAAAAATAAAACAATAAAAATACTCGAGCTGCTCTAATAACTATTGAAGGAACTGAAAATATCAAAAATATCTCGCTATACCGGAAGACGAAGTAACTTTGCAGAAGATTTTTTAACACCTAGACGTGAAATTTAAACTCTAGTTAACGTGACAGGAGAGATTTAATCTACCTGTGAAGGTAAAAGTTAAATTATTAACTCATTAATGACTATTTCTATATTTAGTATGTTGAGGAAAAGACCCACACATTTTTTTCTGACAGGTTTCTTTTGCTGTGGAAACAAAACAAATAAAACTTTAGCATCTATTTAACGTGTTAAATTTCAGATTTACACTGAATCAAAGTGTCAAATATTAAATTTGAAGTTGTTCTGAATCCGACTGCACCAAATATTTCATTTAACTCCTCTTAGGATCTCTGATTCAGACATTTCTAGATGATTCTATATTTAGTCACACGGGGTTACTCATTTCATCCCACAGGATGGAGCGGGAAAAAACAACAGATTATTATTTTTCTTTCTAAAATCTGTATTATTACAACAGTCCAGAATAATTTTATGAAGATCTGAAATTGCTAACCTTTTATTCTGGAGGTGTTTCACTGGAAACATCTTGCGATTAATGACTATTATTATTAATATTATTATTAATCACATAGTAAAGTGATTTGTGCTCCAGCTTAGTGAGTGTTTTCCCACTGTGGGCTATAAAATACAGTCAGTAATAACACTCAAACTTCAAGCCGCTGCCTTGGTGGTGTTTCTGTTTTTAGAAGTAAAAATTTACAGTCTAGAAACCTGAAATAAAAATAAAAAGTAGACTTGATTGACAGCCTCGTAGAAAACAACATTTTATATAATATTTTCTTCATAAAAATAAATAAACTCTCTTTGGATGGATGCACTTTCCAGGCCCAGTTTGTGCTTTCTGAACAACATAAAATATATGTGTACTATTATAATATAAAATATAGATATGAAAGCAATGTGTTGAATTATTATGAGTGGGGGAAAAAAAAGATCTGGAGCCTGTTAAAGTTAATTAATTTATCTGGAGAACAATTCTCGTTTAAGTTAAATCTCGAGCAAAGATTGAGAGCATTAAAAACTTTAATAACTTGGATTTAGTTCTTGTTTTTTTGTTCATTAATCTGCGATAAAAAAGAAAGAAAAAAGATGCTCACTTCTGTAGTTTTTAATTTTTCACAGGCGGATGACCCCTTTGTCCACATTTGGATTTGGGTTTTAAAATGTAGGGATGCACCATTCCTTAGTTATCATCTCTATGGGTGAAAGTATAATTATTGGCATTGACGTATGAGAAAAACCTCCTTCTTTAGTTGACTGATATTAAACTGTGCTGGTGTCATGTCCCCCTCCAGCAGCACTCAGCCTTGTACAGTAAGTCTGACAGGGTCTGAAAGGCCTCTGGGACCAGCCAGGCGGATCAAACGACCTCCCCAGTATCCGACCAGATGTCCTTACTGGGACGGGTTCAGATGGTCCCAGCGAGCAGCGAGGGAAAGGTCAGAGTCACACAGTGGGTTAAACTGGACCCATCATGAAACTGGCTCCGGCTTGCAGGTTTGTGCAGCGCCGCCCCGCTCGTCGGCAGGGATTATTTCAATTAAGGCTCATGCTGTCTGAACGCGGGATTACAACAGGGTTTAGAGTGGCAGGACACATCTGAACACAGCACATGGTCAGCCAGTCAACTCCCAGGGATTATATGGCAGAAATATGACAGACAGGGAGTCATAATTACAATTAATACAAGCACAATGAGGAGCTATGTTATATAAAAAGATGTACTTCGACATTATTTGTTTTTAATACTTGTTATTGTCACCAGATTTGTCCCAAATATTAAAAAATCGATGCATGTCCTTGTATTAGTGTTTCATTTTTTGCAAAAATATGATTTATGTCAGTCATTAGCAACGTTTAAAAGTGGGATAATTTGTCTTTTTTAGAAGATATTGCTTCATTTTTCTTAAAAAGCCTAAAAATGAATAATTTGGGAACAAATTCAAACCCATAACCACCTGAGTTCTCTTCAAATCCTTGAATTTCTCCATTAGCATCCATTTTTTACCTATAACAGGAAAGTTTCTTTCAGCATTCTTTGTTCTGTTGGGCTCCAAATAAGATCTCCTTTCTTAAGGCAATGGACAGCCATCAACTCAAACACCTACCAGTCAGCGTTCTTCGCACTCCCACACACTCTTACACTGTTTGTACAACACATTCTTGCACTATTTGTAACCCTGTATGCAATACAGGGCTAGCAAAGATAAAGTTGAGCTCTGTTGTCCTGGTTTTAGCTCTGTCTTCTTTCTGTTTTGTTGTTTTGAAGCTCACAATCTGTGGCTCTTGCCCGCCACCATGTTGGCAGTCCTGCTCCAAACGCAAAGACTTGGCCTTTCTTCTTTGGTCTGACAAACACATATTTATTCTTACTTTACACAGACAGAGTTCAGAACGCTACCATTAATAGCTGCCCTGCTCTCCTGAAGAAGAGGCTAATAGCCTGATATTGATCCCAAATAAGTTACATATGTATATATAACAACGTTTGAAGTCGATCAAGACTCCTGACCTCTCCATGGCGGGTAAAAAAGAGAAAAATACTCCTGCAGGAATCAATAAAACATTGCATAACTCGCACATTGCATCGTCAAATCTCTAAAATGAGGCAAAGAGAAGATCCTCCCAGCGGGATAATTACCTCCTCGTCTCTTCTTCTTTGCTATTCATAGACGCTCTGCTGCTATTATTGGCAGAGATGAAACAGGAAGGTAAAAGGTGGTATCACATACTGAGTGAGGAACATCATGAGGATCATGAAAGGTAAAACCAGCCAATGAGAGACTATTAGCCTCTGCCCCCCTGTGCTGTATGCATGGCATGATTTGGACATGAATAGCATTACTGCCCAGCCGCCTTTAGCATTCACAACAGCGAGCGGCGACTCCGCCTGGCATTTCACCTGCGGACGGTCTGGATTGATTGAGATGCGTCGGAGGAGCCGGTGGAGACACGGCACGAAGACTCACCTAATTGGCCCCAGAGTTGGCCCTAATTCCTGATTCTCAGGGAGGTCCACATTTCAAAGCAGCGCTCAGATCAATTAATGGACCGTTAATGTGTCTCATTTTCATACAAGGCGAGAGTCTTAGGTTGGGAAAAATCAGATATCGGCCACCTTCGACTCAGCGAGGCGAGAATCACTCAGAGTTATGTGAAGGGGAATTCGATATGATGCTCAGCTGTTCAGAGCAGGATCACACAATGAATATTTTTTGTCTCGCTCTTATTTCTTCTTTTGACACTTTAAACTATTTAAAACTTTCAAAGGAAGCACTGGCAAGTTGACCTTCCAATCAACAATCAACTGACTGTCAATACGTCATTGCCAGGAACACAGTGTAGTTTATTTTAACTCAGCCTCAGGTACAATGTTGAGTCTGTTTAAGTAATATTTGTGGAAAACTAGTGCCCAGCTGTTGGAAATTGCTAAATATTTGTGACTTTGTACAGTGAAAGCTGTTGGTTTTAATGTGATCATGTGATAAAAGTACAAAGACTTTTGGTTGTGTGATAAAATGACAATACAGTACTAACCTGTAAACTATATTATCAATAACCTGATGTGTGTGATTTGCAGCTAATAATCTCTATGTTGCTGCAAACAGGACTGATTTAAGCAAGAGCTAACCAATGCTAGCATTAGCCTAACCTGCTCGTTTGCGGCTAACAATCTAATTGTCTAATGTCTAATTAGCACACTACTAAACATGTAGAAGCTAGCGTTAGCCTACTATATGTCATTCACAGCTAACAGTCAATATCTTTGTGATAAGCTAGCATTATGCTAATATGTGTAATTCATAGCTAACATATAGCAACATGTAGCATAGCACATAGCTAACATTTAAAAGCTAGCATTAGCCTAATATATGTAGCTCACAGCTAACAGTCAGTATCTTTCTGATAAGATACTATTAGCCTAATATATGTAGCTCACAGCTAACAGTCAATATCTTTGTGATAAGCTACTATTAGCCTAATATATGTAGTTCATAGCTAACATATAGCAACATGTAGCATAGCACATAGCTAACATTTAAAAGCTAGCATTAGCCTAATACATGTAATTCACAGCTAACAGTCAATATCTTTGTGATAAGCTACTATTAGCCTAATATATGTAGCTCACAGCTAACAGTCAATATATTTCTGATAAGCTAGTAACATATAGCACCATGTAGCATAGCACATAGCTAACATTTAGAAGCTACTATTATGCTAATATATGTAAATTATGATGTAAACGACCATATAGCTCTTAAAACTGTTACCTTGGCAACTACAGATAAGTGATTTATTCCATTAAAAGACATTATGTGACAATATGTATCGGGTTTCTTGATTTATTGGAGATTTCAGCTCGCTCACTGTTTTTCTGTTTGACACAGACTGACATGGTACATAAAATTCATAAAGTCTAACAGAACATGCTTGTCGCGTTTCTTTGCCCTCCAAACTCTGGAGACCCTGACAGCCGTAACCGCTCGGCACTTTAAGGTAGAGTAAAGGTAGCACTCCTGCTGTTTTTCTCAACAGCAGACTGTTTGAAATATGAATGAGGAGCCGGTCTATACATCATGTTAGCTGACATGTTGTATTAAAATTTATGAACGACTTCATCAAAAAGCACTTTCTGCCAGACTGATTTGCCCTGACATCGGAGTTACACGGCTGGTTGGAGCCTCGGATAAATGTATGCGCGTGTGTGTGTGTGTGAAATTATGTGTATACCTGCACTGACTATGCCTGTGTGTGTGTGTTCGAATTAAGTAAAGCTGCAGTTTTTAAAGATTTCTGATGCCTCTAATTGACCAGGAAAGGGAATAAATGGCAAAAAAAAAAGTGCTAAAAGTGAACAACAGGAAATCGCTCTGCAACTTTTGCAGCTGATGCTTCGGCTGCAAAACTCTGTGTGTGTGTGTGTGTCCCATCATCAACCCCTCTTCAGTCTTTGGGTTATGAAATAATACCTGTCATCTGCCGACTGCTGAACCCTGAAAAGGGGGCAGGTTTTCCAGGTCAGCCCGCCATCTGTCAGCGCAGCCCTCTCCTGTTCTCACACATTAGCACCTGATTGGCTGGAACTGGCCTGAGGTAGGCGGGGCCAATCAGCAGGGACACCCACTTAACGGTCGCAGGCGGGTAAAGGAGACAACGTGGACACACAAATACACACACATTTATTAAATTTTGCATCTAAATTTGCATGTGGAGGCGGAGAAGACACAAAATATTGCACATTTTAATGCAAATATATCAACATTTAAACCATATGGACACATTGATGCACATACATGTGCACACAGAAGCACCATCACCCACATTAGAGGTGTGAATCTCTCAGTGGAAGTTAACGACTGTGGCTGTAAAGCTCAAGCTGCAGTTCCTCAAACGTCCACTTGAGGCTGGCTCCAGAAGTGAGTCAGTCTCCATAAGTCCCCATGTTGAAAACTTCACAGCAGATATAAACATGTTTACAGCCTGGTACAAAAAACAGTTTTGGTCTCTATAGCTAATTTCCCCGTTCATGACAACTGTACTGAGGGTGAATTTATATACAACTCACCTGTTCAGATTATAATAAGGCTTAAAGTTATGCAGGATTAACAGCGTGGATACTTTGACAGGTAGGTGACAGACGGCTCCAGTTGTGTTTATTTCTTGTTCATTCCCTTAAATAATGTTTCGGAAAAATCCTCATATAGTTCCAGTTTTACGCCTGGAACCGAGCTTACCAGCTATGAGATGATTCCTGACCATCAAACACATGATTTGGCGCAAGACTGTGTACATACGTAAATAAACTACTCATCCCACAATCCATTGCGAATGATACCTTTCCAACAACTTCTGGCCTAACAAGCGTAGCTCGATTACTCATGAATTCATAGTGTTTATATTGCTGTGTATATATTTGTGTTATGACAGCATACGTATGCAAAACTCACCATGGCCGCATAAAAAGTTTAGCTCCACCAATCAGAGACACTGATGTAAGCCCTTAGGATTGTGGGTAGTGTAGTACTTCTACAGGCGCTCTCCTCTCTTTAACATGGTGCAACATTTTCTTACGCAACCGTAATCGTTTCGAGGACGGCAAAAAGCGCTCTGTGCTCTTGTGGGAGCAGGTACGTGATCGGGGAACGTAGGCGAGGAGAAGGTCGCAGCTCACAGCTGGAGAAGGTTAGATGATGGTTAACTGTGCAGATTTTGTATAAGAAAGCAGGAGCTCCATCCATTTCCTGCTTTTCTCCTTTCTCCTCCCTCCTCCTCCTCCTCCTCTACCCTCCCTTCCTCCCTCGCTAGTTCAGCTGTCTGGTCAATGGGACCGGGGCAAGTAGCCAAGCATGTACAGCCAAGCCTCCCTCCGCTCCCTCCACCTCCCCTCCTTTTCCTCTCCCATCCAGACGGCCTCCTGTTCAGCTGTGCCGCTCGCCGCAGGTTCCAGCCAGGTCAGATGTTCAACACGAGCGACAACATGTTCGCTCCTCACCGCTGTTTACAGGCGTACGAGCCGTCCAAAGGCAAGACGAGCGGATTCAGGACGATTTTGCGGTGGAAAAAGTTTGGCTTTTGCCGTTTTTACGACACAAAATCTCTCCACCAAAACCCAAGCTAATGAAATCCTGCTAATTAAACATTCATTCATTGCAGGTTTTTATAGACTTCCAGTGTGGCTGTAGGCAGGGAGGATCCTCCGTGATAACACAGTTAGAGAGATAACGACAAAAGAAACAATAAATTCTTCAGTTTGTGAAGATATATATGCATATTAACCATTTCTAACACTAAACCTGTGATTTTTGAACCCTTTGCGCAATCATCTACCACAACAAACACTAAAATAATAAAGATAAATCCTGATTCAAAGATGTTTTGTCACCTTTATCCTTCTTTCTGTCCTTGCTGAACCTCATTATCCACGAATGTATCTGGCATTTCCATGGTTTTGTTCCTCCTTTGTTCACACACCCTGACTGTTTACGGGAAAAATCCAGAAATCGTGGGCGGCAGGGTCGAAAACCAGACGGTAAAAAGGTCATTTTTTTGGGGATTTTGGAACAAGCGCTACAAAAGAAGATTTGCGCGGTAACAGGTGTCCAAACATGTTAATACACAGACACACAACTTGTATATATCTGACCTGCCAGGAAATGTGTCTATCTAATCGAGAGGTTTTAATAGATACGCAGGAGAACAAATGATGAAATGCAAGTTCTACTGCCTGAAGAGCGTGAGAAATGTTAAAAAGCAGACCTTGAAAGTGTTTTTTTTTTTGTCAAATCATTCGTGCATAGCTGCTCTCAGGTTCCTCACACACTTAAAAACCTCGCTTCAGCTCAAACCGGAGCTGCAGACGCAGTCGTACGAGGAATTACCACTTCCTCTGTGACTCCTAATTGTTTTTACAAGTGCCTGATGGTTATGACACTCACAGAGAGAGAGAATCTCAAACATGCAGGCAGGAAGGCGTTGCAGAAAGTCACTTTTTCCTTGTGCACTGACACACACACACACACACACACACACACACACGCACACACACACTGTAGCAGTGGCCTGTGTGCCCGAGTCAAAGGTGCAGGGCTGCCATGCTCGCCGCCCAGGTGCAGAGCAGATAGGGTTGCAGTGCGTAAACGGCTAATTCCGGCACGGCTGTGGGAACGCCAGCTGCCCCCGTATTTCTCAAAATCTGAAATTGTTTTGGATTCGCGCGCCAACAGAAGGACTCGACATGCAAGAGTGAAAGCAGCTCGTTTCCTGTGTCTTCCCACGTCAATAAAATAACTGCTCGGTACCGTGGCAAAGCCTAACTTCTGTTCTCCATCCTCCCCTCCTCACCCCCTACCGTCTCCCTCTCCTCCCGCCGCCGTGTTTGATAGATGGTACCGAATGCATTTGAGCTTTATCAAAGCAGGGGCAGAAAATATGCATATGTTTGACCATTAAAGCCTCGCACAATATTGACTGTGTGCTTTCACGGCAGAGTCAAGCGGTTTTCCGCCACGTTTTCCCGCTCAATGTGTGCAACCTTTTAAACCCTCCGCGCGCTCGCGCCTGCAAATGAAATCGCTTGCCATCGTAACGAGCTGCACTCTCCACACACAAGTCCGTCCACGCAACCTTAAAACCTCTCTTCAAACTTGCCTTTTGTTTTTCGGGACGCACTCTTAAGAGCTCATTTCTAAAACATCACGGCGCCGTCTGGAAAACCAAATGATCGTTAGGTTTATCAGATACAGTGGATCGGGGGTTAAAGTGCTCTTTGGTTACAAAACAATCCTTTAAAAGTTTGGAAAATATTTTTTTTATGTAGTATGGGGAAAAAACAACCAAAAACTGAAAAAAAATCAAGAGATTTTTTAAATTAATATATATTATTTTAATTATTTATGTATTTTTCTTTATTTTGTCCTCTTAATTCCTAATTCCTAATCATATATTCTTATTTTTTACCTTTATTTTATTAAATAATCTTTTATTTGTAACGTGTGTATTTTATCCGATATTGTGTCACATTTTTAATATTATTTCATTCAGTTTTTTATGTATTTTAATATTTATTTAATATTTTCTCCATGTTATCAGTATATCATACTCTTTAAAAAGATCTTCATATATTTTGTTGTCATCTAACAAACTTTTTGCTCAGAAAAAAGTGAAATAAAAAATATATTTATAAGAAACTATCATTGCTGCCCCATGTAAATAAATATATATTACGTATGTTACACATTTGCACCCACCCACCCACACCTGAGTCCAAATCTGAACCCAGCGTTGTCGTCTAAAGATCACATGGAAACTTGTTGAAACTCAGCAGCACAACAGATGCGTCAACATTCAACACTGTCGGTGACACCGTGTGGCTGCGGAGACACAAACCGACTGTCGATGTCGTTTTTTTTTTTTTCCTGTGGCAGCTTGTGAATTTTTTTTTGGCGGGCAGATGTTCTCCGTCAGGCGCCGGTCGACCTGCGAGACGAGATGAAACAGTTTGGACGCCACCTGACCTGCGGAGGGGAAAAAGGCTGCTCGTCCCCGCGGCCCTCGGGAAGATTTGGGTTGTAGACGGATGGATGTGGACTGAGATCAGCAGAATGGCATCTGCTTTACACGCCCACACACACACACACACACACACACACACTGCTGAGATATTAGTATTCAGAGCAGAGCTGCAACTGAGCAGCTTTTCTGCGTATTTGTTCTTTTTTAAGCAGCTAGGGAGCAAAATCACTTAACTTCACACTGTAAATTCCCCTTAACCTCCAAACCTCTTTGACTCTTCACTACTTCTGTCATCATAATCTCATATTGTGCAACAAAGCGCCGTTCAAACTTTATTTCATGTTAAACTTTCCATAAAAAATAAACACATAAAGCTGAATTCTTGGAGAAATATGAAGTGGAACGTGTCTCTTGTCAACATCATTTTATATTTGAAACAATGTAAAAGCATGAAGCGTGAAGAACATCTGTGTTTTTGTGGAGATTTATTTCAGAGATTACTATATTTTTGGTGGAGTGATATGAGGTAAAACATTGAGGTGATAAGGCACGAAAGTAATTCAAATCAGTAAAAGTCAAGTTTACAGCCAGGGCTACTTTCATTTATTGCAAAAATATATGTGAAGAAACATCTGAGGCTAATTAAAGACTCCATCGAGGATAATTTTATCCATCACGGGGAGCACCACACGAGAAATAAAGCTCTGGAGGAGCCACATTATGTCTGAGAAAATAACTTGTAAAAGCCTGATAATGCAAACATGCCATTGGAATTGCATTATGGGAAATGTAGGATCCGGTGTTTTTGGAGGTTGACCCATGCTCAGACTAAAATCTTGCACATTTGACCTCTGCTGTAGCCGTTTTAAGCATTTATCTTATTTTAAATGTCACTAAATCACTGAATTAACCCTCTAAGGACAGCATAACATAAAGTTCCCCTTAAAGTTTTACATTTTTAACCACCTCCGTTTTTGATGGTGGCATCGTTACGACAAATGTAAATATTCTAGATATCCTGTTCAACATTTCTTAGTTTATCCTGGCATACTTGGTATTCGTTGAGATGTTGGCTACAGTTTGAAATGGAGCCACTCTTGCCAACACTTCCCAATTTCCCCAGGAGACGCCCCTCCTTCGTCGCCCTCTCCGGGGTTTCCTCCCGGGGTCACATATCTCCTATATTTCCAAATTTTCACACCTTTTTCCCCCCTTTTTCATCATCACAACCTGTTTCTGGCACTGTACAGCGAGTATAACTGCTGAAATACACGGGACACGGGCGCAAGGGTCACATAGGCGTTATTTTTTATACCTGCTACACTCCGTGTTTTATCAGTTGATTAGAAGCAGCCACGCCTGCCGTAACTGATGAATATTAGCTAATTTGAAAAGAATTTAAAATAAAAATGCTGTTGCATTTCTTTATTGTTTTACTTTCATTCTTTAAAAGTCACCAGGATGCTGGAAACTCACACTTTTAGCAGTTAAACCTGCAAACATCAGCTTTGGTTTCTTATTTTTGACGTCTCAAGGTTGGCAAGTCTGAGTAAAGCTATAAGTTTTGGCTTGTCTCCACAATATGATTAATGGACCTGATAGAAAGTGTCATTACGGAGATTTTAAAAAACAAAGTTTAGAGTTTTAAGTCTTGTCTCAACTAATTTACCCCCAAAACTGTCCTTAAAGTCTGAAAGAGTCTCACTTTAAGCTTTACTCTGGGTTTTCTATCTGCTTGTTTTGAAGCTTACATTGATTCAAATATTCAAAACCATGATGCCATATTTTGTTTTTTGGCTCCGCCATTACATCAACTTTGGGATACAACCTGGAAATTTAAAATACAGCTTCTGTATGTGATTAAATAAAATGTCTGTCAACGCAACAAGAACTTCTTATAATGGATCTCTTGGGATTTGAAGACATTAAAAGTGCTTTAAGGTGTAAAGTTAAGAGATTCTGTTACGGCTTCAACCCTCAAAGTTCCCATGAAACATGCAAAGTTTGAAGCGGTGATTAAAAGCACAGAAGGTGATGAAGGGCACTTCTCAGGGATCACAGGTAAATAAAGGCGTTGAACAGCTGGCTCGTCTACATCTCAGAGATGTAAAACGGAGAAAGAAAAAAAAGAAGAAGCAGCTCAGGTGATAATTGTCTTTCCACCCTGAATGTATAAATGAACTCTTCATTTGCTCTCCATTTTCTTTCCCACCAATTAGAGATGTCTGTGGTGGCAGAGCACCACATTGCACTTTTGGACCTTCGTCAACGGGGTGATGAGGCGATTCTCTGCTCGTGTGAAACGGTGCTGGCAGTCTCTGCCGCTCGCATTCATTCCCCATATAAACACCCCACCACCACCACCCCCCCACTTTTTTTTTTTTTTTTTTGCAGTTTCCTCCCCCGGCGATGCAGACAGCACAATAGTCTCACTGAGCGGTGACGATTAACACATAAAAGCAACACGGGGAATCTCGCTGCTAGATACTAGCGCACATGAGAGGGCAAAGCATTCATACCATGCCAAGAACTTCAGTGGGAGCCCCTTCTATCTGATTGGTGATCTTTTGTTTTGGCGTTGCCCTCGATTCGGGGGAACGTGCCCAATCAGATTACGGAGAGGGAGGCAGAGCGAGACGACAATCGCTGTTTTCTATTTACTCCGTCTATCTCCAAGCGGCTTCACTTAAGGCAGCCAGAGAAAAGTCAAGTCAAAGCGTCTCCATCTCGGAGCCTCAACTTTTACCCCCCCTCCCCTTGTTCGTCTTCTTCGTCTTCCCTGGAGTAGATTTGGTTTGCACAGTAGTGCTCTGACACTAAAGCTGGATTAAATTCAAATGTGAGCACAATCAGATATTCTTGGGAGCCCCGGGGGGGTTTTAATCTAAAACTTCAACCGCTGACACAAGTGACAGGTAATCTCAGGGAACTATTTAAGACACAGAATGAAGACAAATGAAAGATCATTGCTGAAATTAAGTCCCTTTTGATAAAATAAGCGCACGTTTCGAGAGATAATCTGCATCTCAGGGATGTAGAATATAAAGGCCTGAGGCCTTGTATCTAAATCTGTGTTTGCGTCCTCACACGTTACTTAAACTTTCTGACAAAAATGTGTCAAAACACAACACAAAGCCCGTATCAACTCTTGTACATCTTGGACAGTTGTGTCTGATGTTGAAATATTTCATAAACCAGGCTGTATTTGGTCTTTTTGTGCTATTAGGCAGATTAAGTCTTCTAAGGTGTGTGAAGCCAAGACAAAACATACCCACAATCTCCGAATAGTCCTGAGGACCATAAGGTCACCCTGAAAGGGATCAGCAAGATTCAGATTGGAGATAAAATAAGGAAAAATCTAGATTTATGATAACGAATTAGACGTAAAAGTATACATACATGCTCCAAAGCTGGTCACTGTATTTGTATATCTTAGAAAGAACAGCTGGTGTTGTGATAGTTTAGTGTAACAGAGCTGTTTCCCTCAGATTTATTTGACTTTTGACCTCCAGACCTTCAAATCATCTTCGACAAAGTGACATAAACTGTACATGAGTGAGAGTAACTGTGACGAGTTTTAGAAATTACTACCGTTGCTTCATTGTCTCAAAGATGGTTGCGCTAAATGGTGAAATTTGTGAGATTTCGTGCCGTCCAGTCTGTCTTTGAAGACCTCATCTGACTTGTTGTGTCAGTTTTGCGCAGATCTGAAGCAGCTTTGTTGTGACCCGTATTGTCCGTTTTTTCTGTATCAGCAGTGGTTGTGGCAACTTTCCATTCAGGCTCGGTCTCTGACTTTCCGTCTTTGGTCCAAGTTTCAGTTCTGGTGTAAACCGGACTGCAGGTAGGATGCTACATTTGATATTTTTCTTTTCTAAAGGTTTGTCACGTCTGTTCAGTATTTTTTTAATCTCTTACTAGTTTAAACGTGGATTATTAAACGTCACTGCTGCTGAGTGAAAACAGACAAACCACAGACTCTTTCATTGTTATCATTAAGTACATATGTATATAATGAACATGTCAGAATTATATACTGCTTACAGTATGTAGTTTAGAGATACACATGTATGCATATGTGTGTGTATTATGTATGCTGATGGATCATTATTCAGTATACTAATATACTGGTGTCATGGTTTGAATATTATATGATAATGATCTAATTAGCATATTGTAGTGAGACATGTTTTAATAGATGGATTATAGAGATTGCAGTGAATTAAACAGTCTTAATGACGCGGTATGTTTTTATATGTGTGTGTTCATTTGATGTATTATGATGTTACAGATGTGGAATGTATGCAGATATATTTGTGGTGTTGCAGCAAATATATATAGAGATCATTTTATATGACAGAGTAAATTACGGTGGTCCAGCAGCTTTCAGCGTTTGTTTCGAGCATAAAAAGTTCTGACTTTGTTTGCAGTTAATAACTTTCTCTGCAGATTTCCTGATAAAACACAAGCAGTGATGGATGGTTCATCTTTAATGTCTCTGCACAAAGATTACAAAGTGACTCAGAAGTGCTGTCGTTTTGGATATTTTCATACTTTTACAGTGCGGATTGATCAACCGGTTTATAAAGCCTGTTTTGGTCACGAGTTTCTGCAGACTGTCAGGACTCAGTATGTCACTTATCTGATCTTTAGCAGAAAAAGAAAATCAGTAAAGGACAGGGCGAGGCATTTTGATTGACGACCTTCGGTTTGTTAATAACTAAACACTGCTGCGGTGGTTCTGACCAAAGTATGGCATGTTCATATTTTAAGTCTGGAGAAGAAACTTCCCTTCAAAACATTAAATGTTCAGATTGAAATACGCCGAATATCGGCAAAAAAATACTGATTATCAGCATCATCAGTACACTACAACGGGGTATCGGACATTTGCCGAAAACCAGTGTCGCTCCAACTGTGATAAGTCACAGCAAGTCCCAGTTTCACTGGTTTATTTATTCTATTTTACTTTTTAGGATTTAAATACCACTTCAACCTGACGTGTGTATAAAAACCTGCAGGTTAAAAAGACGTTAAATCCAAGTCTAAGTTGTGGCGAAAGGTGTTGAAAAAAAAAAAAAATAATAATAAATTATCATTATTAAGGTCATGGCTCCTCTCAAATAATAATAATAATAATAATAATAATAAAAAAACTCCTCTGAAGGAGTTTGTGGTAATTAACGATGTTTCTTCCTCTTCTCCAGTATTTACATTTTGATGGTCTAACAGTACAATTAGGGATTTGGAAATACTGTCCAGAGCAGACTGCCAGGAAAAGTCTGATTGTGTGTGTGTGTGTGTGTGTGTGTGTGTGTGTGTGTGTGTGTGTGTATGCAGGGGGTGTTCCACTACTTCAAGTGGGATTTACAAGCCAAAACCCCTCATTGTTGCCGCCACCGTTGGAGGGGGGGCGATCAGACGCACTGACCAATATGTGTTTTTACGTCGTGGTCAATGTCGTTTAGAATCGCCGTTCAGATAGGTGTGTGTTCAGGTGTGTCACCCTTTGATTTGATTGTTTATGCCACCAAAAAAATGAAGACACATTTCGGGTTTTTTAAAAAGGTCAAACGTCGTGACCCTGAAACGAGCTGCGTTCATGTATCATCACCTCTAATTAGTGCTAAGAAAAAAATCTAAATATAACAATATTTTTGACTGAATGTGACAATATTTTAACTGTTAATGCCCAAATAATTGATTATCAGTACGTGTCTCTGTCAAAAATAATTATTTTAGCTGTAGCTGATACTGAAAGAATTTTATATTATATAATATTATGTAATATTTAATATATAAATGGTCAAAAATATAGTTAGTTTAATATAGTTGTAGTAAGTTTGACAGGAGAAGAGATGAAGATAGTGATAATTTATTTTTATGCATTTATATTATCAGCAAATTGCAAAATATGACTTTTCCCAAGAGATGGACTTTTTGTGGACAACTTTAAATAAATATTTCCAAAATAAGGAATTAAAGAAGAGTATGAAATTAAAGTTGTCGTATTAAATTGGGCAGAAAAAAAGAGAAAGGAAGTTATTATGTGGCATGAAAACAAACCTGATTTTAAACTGTGAAACATTTTAATTATTTCTCAGGACTTCAATTCTGATATTTGAGTCGATTTTTTATTGGATATGAAATAATCTGTGTGCTCCTTTTGTTTAAATATTACACATACAATATGCATGCAGAACTGTGCATTCGTGGCTGCTCAGTTTGTGTTGTAGTGCACATTCATTTAATTTTTAAACAGAAAAATACTTTATCAGAAAACACACATATTTGACACTAAAAAGCGCAACATCTATATGAGATTTCAACCGAAAATGAGTCCTCGAGGTGGCAGAAATGACGCAAACATTAGCCCATTTTTTGTGTCAGTGTTAAAATATTGTTAAATTTGATCATCGTGGTAAAATATTCACAGTTTAGCCCAGAATATCCTCCTCATTAGGGGAGAAAAGCCTTTGATATTTCATTTAGACCATCACAGGACACTAAACCTCTCCACTGAAACCAGACTGGTGAAATTATTTAAGAGCTGGAAGCACTTTAAAGCTACAGAATAACAGTGGAACTCTTTATTCATTCATTCCTGCTTTAAAAGAACTATAAGTTTACTAAAAAACAGTAGAAATCTAATCAGAAAAGCTGCATTTTGATGTTTTTATCTCGCCACGATGCCAGAGAAGCCTCCTTTGTGTGTGATATTTAATAAAAAAAAATCAACACTGGTCAGTTTTTCAGCGTAAAAAAGAACAGAGGGTGAGCAGCGTTTGGAGGCTGTTTTGCAGGCACAGTGAGAGACGGATTTTAAACTGTAGGGTGCAGCAGTCGTCTTTCAAACAGGACGAGCTGGAAGCAGCCACGGAGCCGAGCAGAGCCGAGAGCTGGAGGTGGAGGAGGCAGAGCGGATCGAGGCCTGAACACAAGAACCACTGACGCTCCGAAATGAAGAAGAGGAGGAGGGAAGAGGAGGAGGAGGTGGGAGGGAGGGAAGGGGGTGATGTGTAATTACAGACTACATACCAACACCCCGTCGTAATTTACATTACTTGATGTCGTGGAAAAATATTCGATGAAGATTGTTTTCATCCGCAGTCAGTAACACGACAGAGGGAATCCAGGCGAGTGATGCAGGATGGGAATTTGTTCACACACATACACACACACACACACACACACAGTATACACACATATCTAACAGGCCACTTGACCACTTAAGTTGCAGTGATTATGCCATTAACTGACATGAACCTTCAGCCAATTCACAGCGTCATAAAACAAGCAGCCAATCGCGGGGTGAGGTGGACATGGTCACAAAAAAAAGGGGCTTTAATTCACTGCACTTACGGTTGCTTTAGAAATGTGCTTTATGTTTGTTGTTGTATTATATGTATGCGCAGATAATTCAGTCGATAAAGATCTCCCCTAAAACCAATAAAGTCAAATATTTTTGAGATCCATGTGGCTTCAATTTTGTCGATGGTGTGCTCAGTAATTTCCCAGATATGTCATTATATAAAAGGGTGGAAAAGTTTTGACCACACTATCACTGAAGCTCTCACAAAGTCCAGATCACTGAGACTGTTCAGGGTTAAAGGTTTGGCTGCAGCTACATTTGTACTGCTGAGGTGTTTAGTTTATGAAATGTCAGAAGACGTCTCGTTTTGTGGCCTCAAAAACATCCAATTTACAATGAGAAAATCAGATTTCCTGCAAAAACAATCGCCTGGAATAATTATTTTACACTTTTCTGGTGTTTTATTTTGAAGTTATGATATCCATAACTTGATATATTTGTGGTTTTAATATAGTGTTACATCTCCTCTCTCATGCTTCTCTCTGGAGCTCTGACAAGAACGAGACTGTTCTGTCTCTCCTCTGATTGGCTGACTGTTTTCTGAGTGACGCACGTCCGGGCCAATCATAGGTAACGGATTGTAGCCTATCCGGGCGGTGGGTGCGGGTCGGCTGTCCTGGGGGCGTGGCAGGTTTTGACTACATAGTTGTGACATCACAACCTTACAGAGGTCCTGATGGCTTGTTTAAAAACACATTTCTGAACACTGGATGTGTGAATTTCTCCCTGGATGAAGTGTTTGACACTCTGCACCTCATCCTCCAATATAATAATTTAAAACATATCTTCTTTTCTACAATATGGGACCTTTAAAATGTTTATTTACATAAAACAGTATTGAACATGTTCGGTTTTAGAAAGTGTGTGGAAGAAATTAAATGTCCAGCTTTCCACAATTTAGATTATATAATTTTTGGTTTTTAGTTACAGTAAAATAAAATAACTTAAGTTTAACTGCACATTGTTTTCAGAGGATTAAAGGCCGTCTTACAACTTTAGTCAGGTAGATGTTTTTTAAGGTGTTGCTTTGTCAGATAAACCAGAATCTGTCCATATTAGCAATGGTGCAAAGTTCAACTGGGCCTCAAGGATTTTGAGAAGTTTTTGGGACTTAAGCTTGTCGAGCCTCGCCGAGCGGAAATATGAACGAGTTTAATAAAAAGTTAAAGTGTCACAAACGACATCCACAGCCCCAAACACACAAACAGAATCGAACTTATAAATCTGCAAAACACGAGCGTCTTCAATCACGAAGAAACTCGATGTGACACTGATGTTAAATCAAACATTAGCCTTGTTTCCTTCCACTGACAGCTCAATACGGAAGCCCAGAAACGACACGAGCCAACTCGAATCATTTTATTGAAGTGAAATTTATTTTACAAATGCGCGCGTGCGCCCGTGTGTATGTGCGCATGATGTACAAGAAAATAAACATTCGACACTCCAGTTTTCATTTTTGATTAACATGTTTGAAAAAACATTGTTGCTGCCAAGTTTCAAATAAAACTCTGCTGAAGTTTTAATATGCAGCTTGCTCAGTCGTCACTCAGTCTGCAGCTTCACATTATAACATGTATAACCTAAATTAAACTGAGCATTTGAGTTGAATTAGTTTAGCATAAATTAAATGGAAATGTGCTGCTAATGGCAATTTGTCAAAATTGTGTCACTGTTTTTTTATTTTTTATTTTTCCATATATTTTTAGACAAAGGTTCACGAATCACAATCCAATATATAAAATATATATTTTCCCTTTTATTGACATTGAAGAGGTTGTGATTGCGCGGTCACCCTGGTGCCCCCATACACATATCCTAATATTATGCTTTATATAAACACGGTTGAGCTTGTCCGTCAAGCTTCTAATAAAATAAAGTGATGACAAAAATGGAAGAAAAATGCAAAATAAGCTGATGTTTTTTTGAGTTATTGATTTTTTAAAACCTTTTTTTTTTTTACCTGTTTCGGGGAATAAAAAAATAACCACCAATGAATTCATGGTTTGAAAATCATGACGACCCCTTATCGTACATCATGCACACATATGGGAAATGAAATTTCAATTTGATTGAATGCTTTCAATTTAAAGTCACCCCTGGACTTCCGTACCCAAAGGCCACACTTTTTTTCCCCTGCCTGATCTTACCTTTTCATCTCCTCACTGCTGAGCTGAGCTGAGGCACCACCTGAAAAAGACAAAAGGTGGAGTCTCTTTAAGTACACAATCTGCAAACGACGCTGACACGGACGTCCACAGCGGCTGTCACATGAAGAAGACACATTAGTAAATAACAGCGGGTTGATAACGGTGAAAACGCACCATCAAATGTACTTCATAATGCTTTACGGCTGCCATTCGCTGACATTTATATATCACTTTTTAGTGGTGGGCCAATGAAATGCCGGCTTTGAAATAAAGTCAGCCATGATTCATGTCTCTGCTGTGTCAGTCTTACATTAATATTATGACCATATCCATCATGTCGGCCATCTATAATGAACAGATGCTGTAAAACACAATTTGGCATGACAAGAGGGAGCGGTGGAGGGAGAGTGTTTCATCGATGGCAGTGTGGCAGTGTGTTCACTTATATTCTTTCAGTTTCTCGCACACCTGAATCCAAAGTGACGTGTCTGTTCAGTGTTTTCCGTACCAAGACTTTGAGTAGATAATCTTTCTTATCGGTTAGAAATAAAACATATGAGGCGTAGGGTAAATTAGTGTTTTTTATCACATATGTCTTGTGCCCTATGTCACCTTTACACCAATATCTGGCCCAACAATGACAAACAAGCAGGTGGACTAGTGAGATCTTGTGAGGATCCATCTTACCAAGCTATGTGAGACCAATTGGTGTCATGTGGTTTAAAGGTCCGGTGTGTAAGATTTAGGAGGGTCTATTGGCAGGAATATTAATTTGTCTGTTTTCATTAGTGTATAATCACCTGAAAATAAGAATCATTGTGTTTTTGTTGTCTTAAAATGAGCTCTTTCGAATAAGAGTTTGCCTACGTCATGTGTTTCATTGATCTCATTGCTCATGTACATCTCCTGGCCTGTATTTTTTTTCCATACGGTTTCCAACAATGACTTCCCAAATCACTCCAAAACCATCACGTTAGGTTACAAAACCACAGGTCTGAGTTAACTTTAACAAGACTTTGCATTTGATTTGTGGGATTTTGTGGATTTTCATGTGGAAAACATGCACGTTTAGTAGAGCATGTGGAAACGTATTAGTCAAATACGTTGACATTCTGACCCCTCACCTACTAAATATAGCTGTGAATCAAGATATGGAACACTGAGGCTGCTGTACGAGAGACTTATTTGCTGTCAAAATTTCATTAAAGGCATAAATAGACGATCTGAAGAAACAAAAACACTCTTTACTTTTGCCCAGGGTATAATTTTGATGTCTTGTGTTGCCCGTTGGCCCACGATTCACATATCTGACACAGACAACAGCCTTGTTTTCACCATGAAATCTTCCCATAAAGAAACCTGAGAACAGACGGTTCGCATCACACCGACACCAAAAATACTCTCCAGCTACTGCACTATATTTGACCGGCAGTGTACTATTTTGTGGCCAGGCCACATGCTGTGGTTGTAGGTGTCTTCTGTCATCTTTCATTGTGGGCAGTGACTGGATATTTTTTCATGTCTTCGTAGTCTTCAATGTGCTGCGGCTCAAACAGATTCTTATAGCAGTTTGCCAGATTTCACGGCACGTCTCAGCTGTGATTTCTACACTGAAGTCGTTCTCCTGCATCTGTTTAGTAGCCCGTGTGATAACGCAGGTGGTGGCAATCAGCACCGACTCTAATATTTTGAAGAGGAATGGCTGTTTGTGTGTGTCTGCGCTTCAGAGAATGGCCAATAAAGCTCAACTGGGCTTCTAAAAATGAAGTGTGAGTAAAAGTAGAGTCTGTTTTTGGGGGAAGAAATGACTGCGTGAGACATTTATTCTTCTCCTTAATGATGAATGGCACAAGCTGCTTGTGCAATGCTCTCAGATTTACACCTAATAAGGACTCACTTAATTCATAAATATCCGTGAAAACATTCAGTTCAGGTGAGATAAAAAAAAAAAAGAAGAAGAAAAAGGGTCAAATTGAAGCTTTTGAAAGCAGGGGAAAGAAAAGTGCCTCCAGGTGACGCCGGAGAGGTGAATGAAAACCATCCAAATAATCACATTATGTGCCCCATTCCACCTTCTTCATGTCTATCTCTAACCTCTAAACCTCACATTGCTCATTCTCATATCAGGAAAACTGTTTGGCTCTTAAAACGCACTATTTCAAAAATGCTAATTTCCTAAATGTGTTTTGCCAACTGCACCGCTGATGGAGGTGCATATTTTCTCCCCCCTCCTTCCCTCGTACACTTTGATTTCCCCTTTCGGCCCGTTGAAAATTACACACAGCCTTGTTTTGTATGCAAAGATACTTCCCTTGCTCAGGGAAATTTTTATTTGTATGCCGTCTTTCCCGCTAATGCAACAAATGAGAAATGGCGATCCGGGCCTCGGGAAATGCTCAGGCCCGGCAACTGGCACTGTGATGTTTGAGCATAAGCCTCTCCTTTAAAAAAAGCGTGTTGATTCTCCATACCCCAATATTGACCGACCGTCTCTGTTTGATGTATGCATGCCCCCCCCCTTCACATACACACTCGTTCATAAACTCCCCCACTGCCATGCAAACCCAATGTTTGGGCTTAACTTGTTAGTTCTGCTTCTGGAATAGCTGCTGATGCCCCGAGATATTAGTGTATGATCGACTGTTGTGATGGACGGACCGACTGTCTGACTGCCTGAGAGTTTGCATACGCTCACTGATGGGTGACGGATGCACTGTGGCATCTCGCAGCACAGACTTTGCCGTGTTCATGTGTGTTTACATTGGAAAGGACGAGGCAGTAGCATGTCTGTGATTTAACAGACACCTACATGCATGGATTGTTAACTTTTTTGCCCCCCGTAAACTGAAGAAGACAATTATTTTTACAACGTAAAAGACAGACTGAGTTTGTAATTTATCATTTTAAATCATAACAGACACACACACACACTGCGCTAAGCTTGGTTAATTTCACATTTGGATATGATAATTAAACCTGTGTTCGGCTTGTTAACATCCGTGAACGTTTTGACACCACCATAAGCCAATCAGAGCGTCGTTTGTGTTGATTTTAATGGATTTAAGATCGGTTCATCCAAATAATATTATTCTGAGATATGTCAATTTCTGCCCCCAAACTAACACAACTAAGATGCTCACAGCATTGAAAATAAGAAACTGGTGTTCGTTGGATCTCGTATCGGCTAGAGAAGTCTTCTTACAGTGATACCTCAAAAACTGGAAGGTCTGGTCTATCTAAGTGTTACTGAAGTGGAAATTTGTGGCTCAGAGTCCGAGGAAAAAATCAGAAAATGGATATGTATTGTCAAATTCAGACATTTGGCATGACACTACAAGTGAATAGGGTACAACATTTTAGCTGGTAGATATCCCCATGAAAGCCTAGAGTTATTATATACACTGTAACAGCTCTTCTCTGTATGCATTACACAGCAGGTGTGTGGAAACTAAGCGCATAATTTGCCGATATTCTCGAGCTCAGATGGAGACAAATGTGGCACCTTTAAGCCAAACACAGCACACGAAGCCACGTACAGTATGTACAGTACGAGTGACACCGCAGACTAGAAGAAAATCTCGCTACACTGAGGCCTTTCTGTGCTTTCCCGGTGGGACTCAGTGCTGTTATTAAAGCAGAAATATCAACACAGGAGATAGGTATCTTCTTCAGATCGAAGATAATCCCCGCTGAGGCTCAGTGCCAAGATACCGAGAGCTGCTGCTATGAAGTTATCTCACCAGGAAAATATCCTTGTTTACTAAAGTGGCTGAACAGAGTAAACCTAATTACTCTGAACTAGGTCAGAAATCTGCTACTGAGTAAAGAGTAATCAAACTGAATATTTAATGGTGTATACTACTGCGCTTTCCTCCCAAAATCCACACTTTGCGATATCTCTCTTATTGGTTTTACCTTACTCAAACTCTTTACAGACTTCCTGCCCGTCTGTAATTTGTTAATGAAATCACCTGATGAGAACGCTGCAGTCTGGTTGTGATAAAGAAGAAAAGAGGGGAGGGGTTGCTATTAATAGATCAGTTGACTTGTGGCCTGCAGATGACAGGAAGAGGGGCCTGTCATGAGGAATGCCTTTGTTATTTTCCATCCAGGGAGGAAATGAATTTCTTGTGATTTTTTAGAAACGCTGCCCGTGGGAGCAGGCTTCTTCGACGCTCGAGGAGGGAGACAGAAATAGACAGGAGAGTCGGTTGATGTGATGATGAGCACTCTTCGGGTTTTGATGCGTCCTTCCGCTTGCAGAGAGGAGCGATCTCAAAGAGGTTGGACGAGGACGGGCTCGCGTTTAAAAGGTTTGGAGATGGAGCGAGCTTCAGTGTGCGAGGCCCCCCCCGTCTTCGTTAGGTCCAAGAACGTATTGTGTCGCCATTTGATGTTCATGTTGGAGAGTGATGAAGAACTCCCATTAGCTTGCTTTGAAACGCATGTGACAACTTTTCCACATTGGAACTAATCTTTCATGTACACAGCCAAACCTTGAGCTAATGTATACTGGCGGAAAACAGGTTTTACAAGTTGTATCCGCAAAGCTAAGGGTTTATCTAAGCCGTAATGAGCTGCTCTACCACAAAACAGCAGCGATTATTGATACATTTACCCTGAAATATGAAGTTTTTGATGGACAGTGACAAAACTTGTAGCCTTTCAGATATTCGGAGCACAGTTCATTTGTCCTTTCTAGTAAACTATTGTTCCTTGACACTCTGCTTTAATTGGTGTTGAGATCTCTCCATTGTAAACGAAGCAGGGTGGGGCTGTTCACACCGAAATTACAAAGTCGATTACCATGATAATAAAATGTGTCCACTCGGTAAAGAGACCATGTGGTCTATGAAAGGACGGCCAGTTCCGCCAGCTCTTATTGGTGTAGTCTGGTTTGGCTGCAGCTCCCCTTGTTCTTGGAACCGGTATCAAATGGCACATGAACACTATAATCGGAGCAATTTTCCAAACATCTTCAACTTCCACTGCACAGAAACGGATCCAGGAGTGCGGCAACAAAACCGGGCCTTATGTCAACTTCTGATTCCAAAACGTTAATGATCTAGATCAAAAGGAGCTTCACAGACGACTCGCTTTTGTGTTTTCCGAGTCCTTTTCAAACGCTGCCTTTGAAGGTTGAATACATGCCCAGAAAATGGTTTGATTAAACAGGTATGTGGGATGGTTAAACATATTGAAGACACTAATTACTACTGAACGCTCTGTGGTGTGGGGCGCTGGATGAGGATGTGGAGGAAAGGCCGCTGGGCTCAGGCAGCAGTCGTTTTTTTTTTTAATTTCGAACTGATCCAACAAACACAATCTAGATTATTTCATATTAAATTAATGTAATTTGCCTTATTTTCATCATGGACGGGGAGATTTTGCTGCCCTGCAGCCTATGTCAGCTTCTGTGTCCAACTTTCACACTGAGTATGAGGGTTAAGAGATAATAAACACTTTTGAAAAAGGACTTTTACTTTGAAATGACACGTTTTTATGCTTTTCCACAGAGCAACTTTTGGACTGATGCACCTGCAGCTGGAGCACAGAGGGTTTACCCTCTTTGAAGCGCCTTCAGTTGTCTCATGTTTCTCCTAATTGGCTATGGACTAGATTTTACTTAGCAGTTTGATTTGGTGAAATCTCTATAAAGGGTGTCCTCTCTCGAGTTGCCATATTCCAGATGAGCCCTGCAGTGATCTAGGTCTCCTTTAATTCTAGTTTTGCTACCCAAAACCTTGTTGGGTTCGGTCCATTTTCTTACAGGAAGCTTTGAGTTTGGGCGTGTTCTGTTCTTTTGAAATACAATACATTAAGAATTTTGCCTTTTCTCTCTTCAACTGTGCCAAACATCTGCATAAAAGGTGTCTTTCGTGTTGCAAGCGGATACGCAATTATGTTGCATTAGCCTTAAACGAAGTTAAGTAAAGAAAGAAATAGTAAAAATATAATTTTGGGTTACAGGTTGGAGTCAAGACCTCAAATTAGGTAGTACCACTCAGCTCTGTTGGGTCTTAAAGACTCTGTGTTTGCCAGGGGTTTGGGTTTTGCATCTCAGGCACTCCTAAACATCTGCTTGGTGGGCCTCCAAATACACTACGCCCTCCTCTGTGTGTCTTTGGGGAAAAAACAATCATTTACTTTGTGTTTTGATTCATAGGTGATGATGTGCAATTTAAATATTCTAATAAAAATACAAAAGAACTGAACATTAATCATATAAGACAGCAAAAGATATGCTCCTGAGACGTGTATTGATTTTGGGGAAAATAAAGCTGCTCTGGTTTGTGGTTAAAGATGTTAGTACAACCTTATTTCAGCCTCAGTTCTCTATCAAGTAAACTCAATGTGATTTTAAGTAGTAGTTATTCATAAAACAGAAACTAATGCAGCATTTTCTATTATTTTGTGACATTTATGGAAGTCACAAAGGACAAAATTCTTCTTATGAATGAATAAATGTATGTAAGATAAAAAAGATATGCAAACGCAGAAAGTCAGTCACATATTTGATCTTCTTAATGAACTTCATTGATTTCTAAACCAACATCAATGTGACCTTTGACCTTTGATGCAGTGTCTGTACATTAACGATGATTAGTGACTTGAGTGTTTACAGTCTCATGTTGATCTCCTGTAAAAGCCCTACATGAATAATTACATTAAAAGACTACACATGGATGCACAGTTGTGTAATTATTCATAGTTTCAAGCCATTTTGATTTAAATAAATCATAGGTGAGTCCCTCCTCTGACTGCCCTTGGCATTTGACTTTGGTTTGGGTCTCTCTTTGCACGATTTCTCTGCTGTGATGTGGACCGAGAACACTTTTGACACATCTCTCGAAACACACTTCTAATTTGTCCCCCAGGCGCTGGTTATGACGCGAGCTGACACTGAGGTCTGACAACATGACTTCTTTCCTCCTCTGGCCAAAGCTGCCGCAAAGATGCAGCCTCGCCCGCCTCCAGACCGGAGAACCGGGTGTCTTACAATTGAGTTGTTCCCCTCCCCTTTTGGGACATCGGTTCAAATTAACGCCACCGCCGTCTGACTCTTAAGGCATCGCCGCTGACAGCTGCAGCGCTCACACACACCAGGTGCTTCTGTCTCCGCCGAGGTGCCTATGACACCTACCTGTTTTTTAGCCCCCGACCTGTCAAGGGAGCCAGATTTAATTAATGTAATGATCAAAGCAGGAAAAGCAAGTTTAGCCCTGAGGTAGCAATCCCAGTGAGCCGCGCGCTCGCTTGCTAATTATTTAGCATTAAGGTAGACGGCGCTTATGCATACATGACTACTTCAAAGATTTGATTGGGGTTTGGTTCGTTACAACAGCAAAGCGCCTGGAGGAGCCGGTGGTGACATCAAAACATCAGTGTGGATAAATCTGCTGGTGTAGAGCGTCTAGCTCTCAGCCACCAGGTAACCTTTCTTTATCCTCTCTGACAGCGCCTGTTCACAACAAACATCAGCTGTGTGAATTTAAATGAAGGGACATGGGGGCAAGTTCAGGATGCGATGATGAGGGAGATGAAAGTTTTATTTTAGGGCACTGAGAGCAGAAGCTGAGCGCCCGACCGCTTTTTAAGGTGACCCCGAGGGACAGCGCGTCGCAGCCACGGCTCATCAGCCGCAACCTCAAATGAACTTGGATGGATCATAATAAAAATACATCAATTTATAGGTAGAACTCATGTGGTTACGGCAACAAATTCACAATTCTTTCATAGTTTGTGGTGAAATCACATCCTGTTTGACCTCCAGAGCTTTTGAGATGTAGAAGCTCACATTGTTTGGTCAAGCATTGTTCAAATATCCAAAGACTTAGCCACAAATACCTCAAAATAACAAATATTTTAGACAAAATTTTGTGTAAATGTGTCTAAAATGATGCTTTAGGACACAGGAATTAGATTAAAGGTAGGACTTGAGGAGTTTAACTTCTCATTGATTCTATTTGTTGATTTCCAACAGTCAAAAGGTAATAAATCGACATTTCTTTTCTGCACCATTTCGTAAACCCGATGAAGAGTTTCCATCAAATTCACACAGCTCTGAGGCATTTTTGGTGCAGCTACTGGCCTCCAGCTTTTCTTTGCTGCTTTCATTTGAAATTTTGGTTCTGAGGTGACGAAACATCTATTTAGTTTTTCTTGTGGGACTCTAGCAGATGAAAGAAGTGACTCAGATTCAGATGAAGTCAGTTCTTCTTCTATTTCGCTTCTGGTTTCATTCACTTCTCGGAGATTTGTGGTTTGATTAGATAGAAACTCTGCTGTAAACCGAGCAGGATGGACATTAGTGGAGTCCAATGAACACCCTGTGTGCCAGCAACCACCGTTTCTGATAGTGCCAGGAAAAACTGTTTCTCTCCAAGGCTATTTCAATGACAAATTCAACAATTCTCCCTGCAGTTTTGGACAATACCATCCTCGATTTGCATAGAGCAAATTCATTTTAGTCCATGTGCCAGAGATCTGATGGTGTTGCAATCCCAGTGGTCGCCGGTAGAGTTTAATGTCTTAAATTAGCTCCAAGACTTAAAGTCTTTAATGTTGTGTAGTTTTACTGTGGATGTATTGAACCGTTTCTTGAAATCTTCTTTGAGAAGTCTTTCTATATTTATGTAGACTGTCCCATACCCCTCATTATTATTATTTCTGTGTATTGGGTGGTCAGGTGTCTGTTTCTGCCTCAGGAGTGCAGTCTGATCAGGGATTATTATAAAAGCCTCTTTGCCTGCAAGACAACCTCTTCTGAGATTCATCTTTCATTTGACAAGTTCCTCGAATCTGACCATGTGCTTGCTTCTGAATCGATGTTACAGAAAATAATGAAATTAATCTGGAAATTAGGATTTTCTGCTAAGGTACTGTAGCAAATGTAAGAGATTTCAAGGATTTTGAATCAATGACCATTGCCTAGTTGAAACATTCTTGCTTGACTGAAGCACCATTCAGTATGAGAAGGCATGTAATTATGAGTTAAATGAATTCGGAGTTGTGCAGAGTTTGTTGTCTCGTTGGATGAGTAAAAGCAGACCTCCAGCCGCCAGCGAAGCCGGGTCTTTCCCTCCGGTGAACGACATGAATAGACAAGAAAAGAACAGCCCTCAGACTGACACAGGGCTCTCACATGAATCATGTGAACGAAGACAGGGGGAATTTCTGATAGCCCCCATCTTGGTGCACAGACATAGAGACAAAAGACCTCACTGTCTGCTGCCCGTGGAGCTGCGACTTACCTCCAGGCATTGCCAAATAAAAAAAATTTAAAAACAGAGAAAGAAGCGACCTCCTGGATTTGGGACCTGAGCAGTTGCCCATTGTTCCACTTAAAATGAAAATCCCCACTCCTCCGTTGGGGCCCCCAGTAACCTGTTCGCAAGCAGCTGGTGACCACCTGTGGAGCAAGTCAAATTAGGGAAGGATTCCTACTGTTTCTGTTTATTGTCTGCAGGTTTTTGTGTGTGGTATTGTGCTTTGGTCCTGCACAGTGGTAGTGGAGGTGGGTTGACCGTCGGGACAGCCAATGGCTCCCTGGAGGCTTTTGTTTTGTTGCTCAAATCATCAGGTTTCTCTCTCTGTTTGTGTAGCAATAACTCTGGATTGCTGGTTGTTACCCATGGAGGGAAATGAGGTTTCGGTGCAGCGTTGGAGAATTTGGAAGACTTTCACAAGGTGATTATGATGTTTGATGAAGTGAGCCATCAGCTCTGATTTCTAGTTTTAGTCTTTTATTGTCAAGAAGCATTAAACAAAAGCAACATCTAGCGAATCCTTGGGAACGCAGAAAAAGGCCTAAAGGTGGATATGTACGACTTTTTGACCGACCCCACCTTTAAATAGAAACCGAATCCCTTGCGTGACTATCTTAAAATCTTCAAAAACAAAAAAGAAAAAAAGAAAGATGTAGATGAGACATGACCTCTGTCCATTTTCCCTCATATTATCCAATTTGGCCTTTATGAGATTCCATAGCCTGGGAGCGTAGAATTCCTTTTTCATCCGAACAAGAGGTGCTCTTGTTTGCTGCTGTGACCATTCGGCACAGAGATAGAAAACAGATATTAATCATCATTTGGACACACCGAGGGAAAAAAAAGAAAATCACTTATGGGTCACAACAAAATGAGTCAGTACTGCAGAACTGCGAAACACGGTGGCTCTTTGTGTCCACTTCCCGTTCCCAGGAATGCTGCTCGTCTTATGACTCGAGGTGGGGTTGGGGAGGTGAATGACATCACCGGTTGTGCTCACATTTGAATTCTGACACAGTGGCACCTTGTGTTCCTATTCAAACCCCCCCCCACCTCCCCGCCATCTCCTCTCTGAAGCCTGGATTGTGCTTGGCTCTGCCTTTTCTTTCCCCGCTCAAAGAATACCTCCTTTTCTCTTCCTCCTCTTAAGCAGCTGCCTGCGTATGAAGTGGAGAAAATGACACTCCATCTTGTGATGAATGGTCCTTGACCCCTGGAACCTGTTCCTGTGGGGCTCACACGGCTCCGCATTTACATAAGCCAGGAGATCTCACGCACTCCCCTTGTTTACATCCGGGAAAAACAACCCAAGCTTGCCATCTCTAAAGGTGCTGCAAATGAAGATTAAATATTTGTTGATCAACCTCAGCTGTAAATTGAACAACCTTTATTGCCTGCTTTTTCAGCTCTCGGCTCTCGCTTTCTGGTTTGACACACATCCGCACTGGTGGGGTTGCCTCACTGAGAGCCCTTTTGTTACATGATTAATTACTCCGAGCAACAGTTATGGCGGGATTAACAATTAGCTAGACCTGTCAAACAGTCAGTCTAAGATGGCAGACTAATTGAGCGGCTGGTTGGCCATTGTGTCCCAGTATAAGGCCAAGGAAGTGGGGATGGTTCACAAGCCTTTCATCTCTTTTACAGGCCTAATACCGCGGCAGAAAAGGGCCCGCTATCAGGCACAGTGAGCTCGGGTAATTTTTCATGAATATTCATATGCCTCCTCTATCCGCAGTGAACTTTGCAAAGTTACCTTCATGGTGCATGTTCTGGAAGTCTGCTGTTCTTGTTCTCCTCGAGAGGATGTTCACTCACTGCAAAAAAACTTGTGCACACTGCAAAAAATGTCCATCCTGCCAAGTTATTTAGTCTATTTTTCGTATTTTAAGACGGTAAATCTCACTTTGTCTCCTTTTCTTGAAACATAAGCTGTAATTTCGCTTCACCACCATAAAGCACAGTGCACGAAATACAATTTTTACAAAAGTGAGGGTTTATTGAACTTAAAAAATTCAACTTGTGTCTGTATCATATGAAACGGCTTTTATGGCTTTTATATCTCTTTATTGATATTGCATTTATTATTTAATGATCTATTTTTTCAATATATATTGTTTACATGCATTTAAATTACATTATATAATACACATATACAGTGAAACACATACGCGCATCATAAATATTGACGTATTGTATTTTTAGATATTTATTTATTGTTACTTTATTGCAGTGTTTGTCAATTCAGCACATTACTAGATGATTATATATATATCACTATCACACTTTAAAATGGGGAAAGTGTTTAAAATCTGGTTTATGGACAATATTACACTACAAACTGTTTACTAATTACATTTTGTTAGTTAAATTAGTTTTTCTATGAGTTTCTACTATTGCTTGCTCTATACATGTGTCAAATTCTACTTCACCGGCCTCCAGTTTTTAATTGGTGCTGCTTAAATTCAGCGAATGTTCATCTTAAGATAGTAAAAATACAAATTTTAACCCTTGCAACAAAGAGTCAGCCATCTTGAAAGTGGTAAATATGACGATCCACTAGAGGGCGGATAACACGTGTTAGATTGTTTACACTTAGTGTTTCGGGTAAGTATTGATCTTATTGATGATTTAGAGGTCTCGTAAAGTTGTGGATCAAATATGATACAGATGCAGTTATGATTTCCACCCAGAAAATGCATCAAACACGGCGAAGAAGTCAAAATATCTCTTGATTTCTACTCAAGAAACATCTTGTTTCAAGGTATGATAAGCGACGCAAGTGCGTATTTTTGTGCAGTGCAGCAGAATCTTCAGACACGTAAAGACGAGGAGCCGACTGAACTAATCACTGCTCTGGTTAATCATCATCATCACGACAACAAGACCAAAAAAAAAAGATCAAACCCATCCAACTGCAGCCCAACAAAGAAAAAAAGTTTCTTGTGAGCCAAGTTTTGGATGAGAGGGGGTGAAAAAAAAGAGAAACCTGCAAGGCCACACAACTGAAGTAGCTTCCTCAAAGAGTTTTTATCCCCGGTGTCCATGGGAAGAACCCCAGCAGAACAGCTGCAACGGCAAGCCATGGCTCCTCATGAAAGGTTTTGCCTGGAGGCGGGGAGGCGAACGACTTGATCGTGAAGAAAGTCAATTGTTTTCCCGCTGAAAGGCAAAAAGCCCAGGAGGAGCTGCACCATGGTGTGTGGGACATATCAAAATATTTGACAGACTTCAGCATTATGAAAAAACCTCCGTCCCCCCTTTTTTTTTTCCTCCCACCACCGACCTGTCACACTCCCATCAGGCCCCCTGACTGGCCCGTGTCATTGTTTGGGCCCTGAGAGTTCAAAGCGGGCCCTTTAGGAGCCGCTCAGTGTGCGCTGACACCATGTAATGAAATTAGCAGTTGTTGCTAAACAGGTTTCAATCAAAGAGTCCGAGCCAAGACCTAGTGCCCACTGTTCATGAATCACCTCTTTCACTGACTTATGGCAGACAGTCTGGGACATTGTTACTCCTTTCATTGACCCATCATTCAGCCAGGTAGTCCCACCGAGAATAAAAATCTGTTTTCAAAAGAGAGACCTGGCTGAGAAAGCCAACAACAAACAGCAGACGATAATGGACACTCTTAAAAGTCGTGCGTTATAAATAGCTTTGGTTTGATGTGATGAACTTTGAAGCTGATTGTCTGTGAGATTTCGGCCTTGCCGTATAATATAAGTGACTGGAAATGTGTTTGTGTTGATCAAAATGATGATGTGAAAAAGCAACACAAACAAAGTCTGAGCTACTTTTTTACCTAAACACAGAGAATATTTACTATTTATTGAACTGTTTTATGATTTATGACCCTTTAATTCTAACATTTGGCTGGAATTTGACTGAGTCCTACAAAATATGAGCTGCACAAGGACTTACAACCCCGTAGAGAAGAAGGCTAAATCATCTCACGTGATTATTATTTGATGAAATGAGTCAAGTTCCTGTTGTTCTATCTAGTTTATCAAGTTAATTTGACCACAAATTCAATCCACAACTCTTATTGTCTTATTAACGTGAAGTTTTAAGTTTTGTTTTTCATTGTAGTGCAGCAGCAAGTTTCAAGAAACACTCGCACTTTCAGAAACTAGATGAGAAGCTGGTTTGTGGATTTTTCTTATTCTTTTTTACTTTACAGCTGCGGGGAACAATTATTTTATTATTTGTAGATGAAATTATTTGCTTTATGTGTCAAATAGTAAAAAAAAAAAAATCCACCAAACCAAAGATATTTAATTTAGAACGATACCAAACAGCAAAAAAGACACAAACCCTCATATTATCATTATTATCAGAATGGATGATTATTTTCCGTCATCTCGTGGTTCTACATTTTGCGAACCCATTAAAAAAAAAGTGGAAATAATGTCTGAAAAATCCCCTCGCTTAGATTCCAAGAGTAGGAAAAATGCAACTTGTGACTCGTAAAGTTCTCTGAGGAACTCCACACGCTGCCGCCGCAGTAATTTAAGAGTATTTAAATACTTCTACCTGCTGCCGCAACCTGCAGGAAGGTGGAATTATCCTTTAATGCACAACACATGCTCGACTGCTGCTGCGTTAACAATGGCCTCCGCAGAACACTGCTGCTTATCACGCGTGTGTGTGTGTGTGTGTGTTTGTGCGGCCTGTGATGCATGTGTTTACATGTGTGTATCCATGCGTCTGCATGATGCATGTGTTTATTTGCTTGCATGTCTCTGCGTGTGTGTGTTTTGTGATTCGTGTGTGTGTGTCCTCGCCTCCAGGCTTGTCTCCTGAGCCCCCCTCCTTCCCTGCCGCCACCTCCTCCTCTCCGTCCTCCTCCCACACACACACACACACCTAAAACTGATGGCTTTGAATCACTGGCAACCCTGCTGCTAATTTATTTGCGCTGAGCATTATGGGAATTAATGTACCTGACATTCAATGACAACAGCCGGCGCTTTGTGGCCCTTTTTACATTTCAACACATTCCTGCCGTACACACGGCTGCCTATTGAAAAACGTCCATCTTCCCACCTAGCTGAAAAGAATAAACACACACACACGAACACACACACACACACACACACACGCACGGCAGGCTCTGAACCTCTAGGTGCAGGAGGCTGTTAGCGGTGGCTGATGATAGTAGCAAAACATTAACATAATAATTAGTGTCTTGTAATTGTTTCATTAAAACCAGTTGTTCCATTTCTCCTCTTGTTCTCCCAGAAGACGCGAGACGGAGTTTGGACGTCAGCCAAAGGGAGGGTCGGTCCACGTTTGTACCCGCGCAAGATGTTTGCCTGCTTTCTGTGGAGGCTTGTCAGAGGCGGCGGGCGCTCTCCGGTCATGTGCGGGGACGAAAACGAACACGAGGGGCGTCACAGAGAGAAATCTCAACGTGAAACTTGAAAATCTGCTTTAAAAAGTGCAGGTTTTTGTAGAATAAACTCCAATCAGGAGCTTCTTTTTCCACTTTTTTTTGCCGCTCTCACTCGACAAAAGATGCTCAATAATGAAGTAACTCCTGCATGTTATGTCAGCGCCTCTAAAAGGTCACGTAGCGTAAACGTATCGAAGGCTGGCAGTTCATTTAGGAGCTGCGAATACATACACAAGCGCTCATGCATATACAGCGGCAGCCCGGCTGTGCATTCATTCACACACACACTAACACACACACACAGATTCCAGCCCTCATTAGCATTTTAAAGAGGAGTTCCACTCGTTTACCGTTTAGTACCTGCCAGTCGGCATTTGTGAGCGTGATGGACTCTTCGTGGAGCTCGCGACTGAAGAAGTGAAACCTGTGATGTCATTAACATTTAAATTATAAAGCGCGTGTGTGAGAGAGAGAGAGAGCGATTCTGTGCGCAGACAGAAGCTGATTGAGTCGTACGAGACTGTGAGACGTAAATACATAAACCTGTGGCCTCGGTTATTTTCCGGCTCCTCTCAGGTTTTTTTTTTTACATTTTATTGACATTTTTTCATCTGAACTGTCCGAGAAATAACACGGGCTCATAAACTAAATTGAAGTTGTATTTTTAGCTCTTAATTAGGTGAAAACCTTAATTAGGAACTGAAATTGAAGGTCAGTTAGAAGGCAGGGTTTAACGTCACGTCACGTTTGAACCCCCACGAAACAGGATTTTTTTAAGAAAACAAACTTTATTAGGAAGACGAAACGTCCGTCAGAGATTACAGGTGAACATCCTGCTTCAACTTTAACTCGCTGCGGGTTTTCTCACGCAAGAGGCGTCGCAACATTTCATATTTCAAGTCGCAGAGTGATTTTTAAGACTTAATCTGATTTGAAAAATTAATAACGACGAGAGAAATCTGTTTTTTTTTGGTTTATTCTGATTTGTAGAGATAATTTCAAATCAGATGCGTCCCGGTCTGTCAAACCCAGAGCGACTGAAAGTGCATCAGATCAGATCAGAGCAGTGTGAAGGACAACTCAGTCCGTGGACAGACGCTGAAATAAACCTGCAGGCCCTTTGGGGGGTGGCGGAGTTTCCGTACATTGGCATCGTACTTTGGCATTGTCACCAGCGCACACAGTTACCTACGTCACAACAGCATCAATTGCAGAGAGGTTGCTGACGTCTAGACACAAATCCGACCTATTTACTTTTGAATAATCGCGTGGACACTTTGTCTTACAGATCTGATTTGCCTGCACTTGATAATCGATCGTCTTTTTAAGCCCCCGTTAAAAAACATCGTAGATTGTACAAACGTAACCACTTAGTGCGCAGACAGCTCTGACAGCTTTGCAACAAATCCTGAATCCTGTTTCCATTTTCCCGCAGTGTTTTTGTGTCCCTGAACATACGTGTGCTGCCAGACGACCTCACACACACACACATGAACACACACACATGAACACACACATTGCTGCTGTTGTTGGTCTGCAGCTGCGTGCTCTCCACTCCATCTCTCTCAGTGCAATACAGTGAGGAGGCATGGGAGGCAATAAGAGGCATACGTCTCATTGGCCAAGTCTGGTAGAGGAGGAGGAGGAGCGGGAGGTGGAGGAGGAGGGTGTGTGTTTTTAAATGTGTGTGTGACACACACACCACCAGATAGTTAGATACCACCGCCGGGGATTTGACATTTAGTGTTTTTTGACAAACTTCTGACGACCGTCTCCTGCAGATCATTATCAAAGCATTTCTGTCTCTATAATCAAGATGAATGCTTCCGAACACAACGATGATCATTTCGTGGAGGAGCAACTCTCGAGGATCCAACAAGGGAGGGGTGCTGGGAGGAGGGTGGCGGCGGCGGTGGGACGCATCACTTGGGCGTGCTTAACACATACATTTCCATTTTCCCAAAGACAGATTTGTTGGCAGCGCCGATATAAAGCGACACCCCGGCGCTGACAATGTTTCTGTCAACTTATTGAATCTTCTGCAGGGGGAAAAAAAAAGGGGGCAATCTTGGGAGGCAGACCGCAATCTAAAACATTGATAAATAAATATGGGAGATATGAATATGTTTGTTTGTTTGTTTGTTTGTTTGTGCTGGGGGTCGATTTAATCCCCGCGCTTGCCTTAGAAATCTCCCCAAAGACTGATTGGTGTCGCGCACTGCAATTAACTCCGCGAGCACCGTCTATAAATCAACTTCCTGAACTCGGCGTGGAGGAGATGATGTTTTTGAAATTAGCACCATCCGCCGCTTGTATTGTGGGGGAGGAGAGGATGGAGGGAAGGGAAGGGAAGGACGAGGGAGGTGGGGGGGCTGATTTTCAAAATAACGGCCCCTCTGATATGTGATATTCAGAAAACACGCAGAAACAAGTTTCAGAAAATCACGTTCATTCTTCAAGGCGCCGCGGGGGTAGGAACGCACAAACACACGCTCATTTTCTTGACGTTTTGAGTGGCGAGCGCGCCTTTTTTTATTTTTTATTTTATTTTAACTGATCGCCTGTTTGGTTGCAATTGAAGCATCGGCGCCTCCCTCATATTCGCCACCCGCGCCTGCGTGGCATTATGAGCCATGAGTTGCTGTCATCGCCTTCACAGAAAAGGAGCATTTAGGTCAATTATCATTCCATTCAGAATCATGCTCGACTACTTAGATTAAGAAAAACACTTATTTGCCCACACGGTCCGAGCAGAGTAATATTTCTCTGACTGAAGCCCGCGTATCAAGAGAATGCTTTATTGCTTTACTTATTCATGTTTCATTTGCAAATCCCGCGCGCGCTCGCGTCCTCAAATATATACAGTGCGCTCGCATGTTTGTGCGCGCGTTCCCTGATAACGCTAATCCTGTTTACTTCCCTTTGCCGCTCCCCTCACTGTTTCATATATACCTTATGCCTTTTTCTTGACTTCAAGGCGTATCCGTGGAGGAGAACGCGGCCCCCTTGCCCCGGCGTTCCTGCACACACACACACACACACACACACGCCAGAACAAAGGGAAGTCGCCCCAACCACCCACCCACCTCGTCATATTCGATTCCCTCTCTGAATATGTAAAACGCAGCAGCAGCAGCAGCCGTAGAGTCAACGCTGAGAAATTACCAGAACTATCTGGGCCATTGACAGGCCTCCCCTGTGGTCAAATGGGCCGCGGCTGTGTTTGGCGAACCCCCCCTCCCCGCCTTCCCTCTCCGCTCTGGTTTCCGTGGCTCTTCGTAGATAACCAGCAGGGAGGAGGAGACGCACTCGGGCGAGCTCTTGCAATCGGGTTTGTGGGACTCGGACGAGCGTTGCACAAGGCCATATTAAAGGGGTAATATAAAGAATTTCATCTGTTGGAGTCATTGATCCAAACTTCACCTGCTGAGATTTCTGTTGTTGGAAAACTCTCGCTCTTCTACTTTCAAGAGTTTCTCGTAATACACACTTCACCCTCGAAACTAAAGCTCTGTCTGTAAAGTTGTGATAAATTCATTCTTCATTCTCAGATTGTTTAATTAAAACCACAAGGTAAAATCCTTCAGTAATTAATCGGAAGAAACGTCAACCCTTGCGACTAGTTCATGAAGATTTAAACCAATTTTCAGATGCTAAAACAGTGAAATTATCTGGTAATCTTGGTCTTTCAAATCCTGTTAATCTGAATTATACTGCGACATATTGAGCTTTCCTGAACTAAAGGGTCAGTTCAGCTAAATTACTGTCATGGTGAGAAAAATACTGACATCTGTTGCCAGAGATCTGTTGATAATTCGACAGTTTGTTTCAGTAATCGCTGGAAATGTAATTAATTTGACGTCCGTTGTGGTTAGGCGGTGGCATAAGATATCTAGATCATTACACAGTAAATATGCAACTAAGCCAAACATATCTGCTTAACTGAATAAATCTGTCTTTCCGGGATGGACTGACGCTTTAATAAGTTAATAACGATCTCTCAAAATCGTTATAAATAACTTAAAAGTATCCGCACGGCTTGTTTCTTTGTGTTTTGGGTGGAGTAACCCTTTAGTGACCCCCCATTAGTCCTTTATGTTGAAGTATTTGATGTTCTAAATATGTACGTACGCTTGGAAGTTCTGCTTCGGTTTGCATTTCGTGAACAAACAGAAGAAGAGCTGACTACGAACAAAAGAGCACGACCAACACCGCAACCGCCACGACGAAGGTGCTCAACACGACTACATTTTAAACGCAGGTGTTGTGGTATGTTCGAAGGTTTATTAGAAATATTTCCGACCCTTTTAGGTGATGATATTTTGAACCATTTGTGATTCCCCTGACCCGTTGGCACCGCCGAGGCCCTTCTTGGCCCGCCACCGGCGTCAGGGGAGATCCTGATTCACAGAAGCCATGGCTGCTCCTCAAACCCGCCGGCAGATGCTCCCTCTCTCCTGCCTCGCCAGCCGGCAACGTGCCTCCTCTGACATGCCTGTGTGTCTGTCTGCCTGACTCAGTCTGTCCATTCGTCCGTCCATCTGTCCGTCAAGCGGGTGAAGCCTGAAGCCTCGGTTATAAAAATGCACACTGGGTATTTAAAGGGGCAGTAAGTGAGTTATATGCCTGCCTATAGGACGCACGGTACAGGGACCTCGAAATAATATCTAAAATTAGGTAGGGAAAAAAAAAGGTTCATGGAAGGCAATATGTTCCCATGAATCATTTATTGGCTGACGTGTTTCAGTGCCCACATTGGCTGATGAATGATTGATGGCAACATGTTGCAGTACCGAGCCTTTTTCCCCATCCTTAGATACGAACTCAGGTCAATTACAGGCCATTGTAACTCAAGGAGTGTCAAAACTGTACTTATTAATAGTTCTTTGTATGAATAAAGACTCAAAAAACACATAATTTGAAAGACCGGACTTCCATTCAGCTCTATGGAGCGTTTTAGCTACTTTAAGCTTCATGTTTCGGTTCAGAGTCTTATAAACTCCCTGCAGCACCAAATTAAGCAACTAGCTGGAGTGAAACAGCAGCTAAAGAGAAGAGCCAGATATTTCTCTCAAGACCTCAAAAAGAAAAACTGGCTCCGAAATGAATGTTAATATTTCCGCCGTTAACTGCTGCAGGCAATTCTTTGCTTACATGTTTGCCATATCAACTTTATAAGGTGATAATATGTTAATGTTTGTGTTTACAGTTTGTTCCACTGCCCCAAAGTGACAAAAAAAAAAGTAATGCAACTTTCTCTCTGCATAAATGATATTTCATCAGTTTAGACTTGTTTAAAAAGGAAATATGTCGCAGTAGGGAAGTAATGGTATGTTTTCACGGGGGCTCAGGAGGCCACTTTAGTTTATGTTTTGTACCTTAAAGTGGCATTTTTTCAAGTTATTCTTATACTTCGACGTAAAAATAAGCATCAATAATCAGTAATCACAAATTTGCACATGTGAATATCATTTCCGGACATCTGAATTGAGAATTATGTGTCCGAGAATAATCTAATAATCTAATAATCTGCTGTTTATTACTTTCTAACGTCCTCATCCGACCAGCAGAATCGGTCCCTCGATGGAAATCCGTGGATTAAAAACTGAGCAGAACTTTTTTTTTTTAAAACATTCTCATTTATATGGAGCATTAATTAATAATTAAATATGTCTTATTGGAAATGTGCGCCCTGATACAGCATCCAGTAAAGCTCTTGGAAATATTGTCACAGATTGTACAAATGAGAAAACTTTCTCGACAACACACACTTGTTAATGAATAAATCATACTATTAATGACGGGAAGTTTGTTTTTCTTGTGTGTGTGTGTGTGTGTGTGTGTGTTTTTTTCTTCTTCTTGTGGCTGATGAACCCTGGAATGGGGCACCGGCCATCTGCGGTCTTGTGTGTGTGTGTGTGTGTGTGTTTTGTGAGCTGTGGTCCAGCGTCCACTGGGGAGACTCGGCTGCTGCCCCACTTTTCTCGCTCTCATGTCGGACCGGGACCATCTGACGGGGCTAAAGACCAGTGTCACATGTCTATATTTGGCCGCCGTCGCCGCCGCTGCCAGAGCTCAGCACTGCAGTTGTTTTCCAAAATGCGCGGGGCAATCGATGATAATGAGGAAGGACATTTTAATTAGGGCTGTCGCAACCTGGGGACGACATGCGGGCTCGCTCAGTGGGGGGTGAGGGAGAGGACGGGAGGGTTGGCGGTGGAGGAGGGAGGGGGGGTCTGGTCACCATCACACCTCCTTCTGGGAGTTTGACTGGTGAAAGTCTCGCTGCATTTTTCGGAGGAAATTAAATTAAATCTGCATGGAAAGCTTTACGACGATGACATTTCATTAAAAGATTCGGATTTTCTGCTCGAGATAAGAGAAACTTGAAATAAATTAAAACTGGAGTCACCGGTCCCGTCTAAAACCAGGTGAAGCTGCTGGATGGAGACTTTTCTAGGACAAAAACTGGCCTGACTGGACAGATTTCAGACACTCATTGGTGAGAAGAGCCAATCAGGACACAGTCAAGCTGTGCAGGTTTTGTAAATACCGTCCACAAATGCATTTTTTCTGAAAGTTTCCAACTAGGTGCTACAATATGGAAGGCAAACAAAGACAGAAGACATTCAAGGGAAAGTCTTTTCAACCGTCACACAACAAAGTGGTGGCAAATCTAAATAATTTCCAACCAATTTACCATTGGACCGCTGCTGTATTTCGTTAAAGATGCCTCGAAGAACTTCACAAAAATCAAACTAAAACAAAATTTAAGCTTTTTATTCAGCAACTTAAAATAAAAGAACCCATTTTTCCCACTTCCTGTATGTCCTGAACGTTAAATTCGACTTCCATCCTCCTCGTAAGCCGATGAACAAGAATCTGTTGAGACTGCATGAAGATTAAGTTGTTGTTTTTAAAGATTATTTGATATAAAAGATGCTTCGACCTCAGGCTAGCATTATATCTCTGTGGCTTTAAGTCGCACACGTTGACAAAGAAATCTCACCAAGACAATCCGCGGATCGGCTGACGCGGCTTCAAAAAAACGTGTCCAAATTTCATATTTATTCCATAAACGCTAACATCTCTGAATAACAACCGTGCAACATTGTTGACGTGCAGCCTGGTCAAGCGTGTTGCAGCCTTCAGAATTCCCTGCCATGCCTGCGGGTTATTTTAAAGCTATTTGCGCATTGTGAAATCAAGTGATAAAAAAAAAAATAAATAAATAAAAAAAATCAAAAAGAGGACAAAACTCATATCTTCTGCTGCTCTAACGCAACATGAAATCTGCACAAAACTGCCTGCAGAAAGGGACAGAGTTTTGAAAATGAAACTCATTAAACATCTAAAGCCGTTTATGTATAAGTGAGAGAAAGAATTCCTATGAATTTCAAAAATAGGGCTGTTTAAAATTAAAAATTGATTATGTCATAGGGGATTTAGATGATAATATGCATGTATGAGGAAACCCATCTTGCTCTACATTTACAGGTCTTTTAGTTCAACACTCACAGCCAGAAAAAGGCTTCTAATGAGAGAGAAGAATAAACTCTAACTCAGAGATCACCAGGATCACACACAGCATGAAACCAACGGGATCCTTTTGTCTTGAAAATGTTTATGTATATTAGGAGACATGCAAGGACAATGAATCTTTCATGAATGTGAATTGTACTTTATATGTACCGACTATGTGTGTGTGTGTGTGTGTGTGTGTGTGTGTAGAAGATGAAAACAAAGCAATAAGCCCACCGCAACGTTATTTAATATTCATCCTGCATCCCCAAGCAAAAGCTGTACAAGGTGTGAAAGGAAAAAGCCTGCGCGGAATCACACCAAAAAATGCAAAAGTTGGGAATAACTGCATAAATTATCGTCTGTGCCAGTTATGAAAGTGGCTTGCCCCCGTGCATGTGCACAAACAAAAGCAACAAAAACAGCTCCGACAACAAATCCAGCAGCCCGATCCGAGACACTTCTTCACCTTATGAAAAAATGAAAAAACAGGCTTGAGAACCTGGAAAAAGCCAATGGCTAGTCGCTGCACTGCTCGCTAATCAACTTAAAGGCAACATCAGAAAGAATAGGTAATTTGAAACACAAAAAGAATAAGTAATTTGTGGAGGCACATACCCAAGTGGCCAAATTATTTATGCCTAATGGAACGGGGGTGTGTGCATTCATTTGCAATTAACCGATCTGCTTTATTACCTGTCACTGGAAACGCTCGCTAATGCGGCTGAACGCCCCGTCTGCAACGCCTTTAATTACAGTCTGAGGTGTGGAGCGCTTTCGTACCTTTCCCTCTGGTGTCTGCCTTCCTGCAAAGTTTGCGTTTGAAGCGACTCTCTGACTGACTTCGGAGGTGAAAAGGGGGGAGATTGTTTCTCAGTGCTCTGACTTTGCGGTACACGAACCTGCTACATCACTTCGGTGATCCAAAACACATTGCTCTCTCAACAAAGGTGACTAAACAAACAGGTGTACCTCTAATTTGTGTCACTAGCACCTCGAACTGTTCAAATTTCAGGATGTTTGCAATTCAAATCTAGATTTCTGCCACCCTGAATGTGGAACATGGTAACCGTTCTCTGCTGCGAACCTTGCTCTTCAAATATATGTAATGAGCCTGAGTGTTGGGGCGTCGTCGGCACAGCGTGAGCGCCACCGTGCTCGTGATTGGCTCTTTCCAGCCGGTGTACCCAGAGGAGGCTCCCTTAAGAGCAGATCTCCTGTTAAGTATGAGTTCCCTGAGAGGAGAAGTGTTTGAAGGTCTCTGGTTTCTTTAAATATACCGCGCCGTCTGGGGAATATAATGCCTTCCATATATAATTAAGAGGAATACGACGTTGGAGGGTTTATGTGTCTTTGTGCTGTACCTTAATGGCTGCGGCAGCTTGGCGTGCACCGCGTGGCTTTATTTAGAAATGCTCACATGGACAACATTTACATTTTAGATTGTGTTCCCTCAAGACCGTTGTAACAGAGAGAAGAACATGCAGTACCGACCACAGAGGAAGCTGCAGCTCCTAGAAGCAACTAGTAGTCGGGAAACCAAAGTTTAAAGGTCGTGGAAAACATAGAGAGAGGCATCAGAGAGCAGGAAATCATAACTGAGGCTAAATATAGATCAGCTCTGATTAGATATTGCTCTATAAGTCCATGAGAAACAACTAAAAACACACAAATGCACCCAGACTAACTGTTACGAGAGCTGCACCACCTGCTTCAAGTTCAAGTCTTTGCCTTGTAAAAGCAGCTGCTCGTCATCCCCTCCCGGGCCCTGAGATCCGTCGTCCGAGTCACCACAGTGTGTAGTCAAACTTTAGGAGAGCTCCAGGGGTCCATCGGCAGGAAACGAGCGCTAATTTTGCTAATGAGCTTGTTTGGATAAGCCCTCCCGCTCCCTCCCTCCCCACAGCGCCACAAGCGGCCATCTGACTTCCAGAGACGGCGGGTTAAGTGAGGCACACTTGGGATGGGACGACTCTGACGGCGATGGGCCCCGGTCGAGGGTTTGGTGTGCGCTGTGCCCGGCGCATCCATCACCAGTAATAAAGCTCTTTGACACAGAGGCCTGCTCTCATCCATCATCGCTCATTTAAGATACAAGTTTGGCTTCGGCGTGACAGAAGTGAGGGATTATTGCCATTAGAGGCAGATCTTTTGTTTTGATGGCCCCTCTTAATGGGGTTGCATTAGGGGGAAGTCCTAGGGGCCAGTTTTTGGGTGATTAAGCAAGCAACACATTTACAAGTCTCTAATTGAGAGAACAATGCCAGGAACCTACAGAGTGCAGAGCTGTAATGAACTGAGGCTCCCTGAACTAGCTTCATGATTAGCTAACGGTGCGGCTCGTGAATACGCAACAAAATGCTTCCTCTTCCTCCTGCTGCAGAGGAAGAGGGGCTCCCACAGATACAGATGTGTTAGATACAGATGTGCGAGTTCATCTGCAAAGGCAGACGAGAGCCAGGAGGTAGATCAAGTCGAGTTGCTGAGAGGTTACGTGTGTGAAAGAACGTCATGAAGGCGTTAACGTACGGGTTTAATTGAGACTTCTTTGGTGTTTTTACAGGTTTTGAACAGTTGAATGTCATTATGGTGACACTGATGCCACTGAGCAGCTTCTTCTGGAGGAATGTCGAAGATACAAACTCGCTTTATGATATGCAATCTTCTTAGTGACTTGCAAGGTGGCAAAAACTGATGTCAGGCAAAGTGAAGTAGTAAAGACGGCTCAGCAACTGTACCTTACTGTACTCAAATATTACTTGAATCAATCAACTATTTTTACATGAACGTCTCTAAAAATGAACTTTCTTGGTCAGTTTTCTTGTGACTCTCAACTCAAAGTCAATGTTTTTTCTCCTGAATCATGCACTCGGCTTAATTTTCATTTTAAAGGACCAGTGTGTTGGATTTGGTAGCATGTAGCAGTGTAGTTCCTGATTGCAACACCCTTGTCTCACGTGACTGAAGATGTGAAGTGTAATGATTCTTATTTTCAGGTGATTATACATGAATGAAAACAGTTTTTTACCATATTCTGTAAAAACTGTTTCTGTAAATCTGACACACTGGCCCTTTAAAGGAGATTTTGTGAGGATGCCAATCATCGGTCAAATATGCAACTCGAAGCCTCGACTTTCAAACGTTTACTCTGAGAAGACATGGTGTCCAGTTGCAGAGTTCACAGATTGTGGAGAAGAATCAATAAAGTTACAAACGAAGAAGACTTTAATTTAAATTTTAAAGTGTTTTACACTTAAAATGTGGCTGGAGGGGATTTTTAAAGAAGTTTAATCAAGTCTGTAAATCATATGAATAAAACCAGGTTTTTGTTACTTTGCTTCAACACTTTGTATTTCTTCCTGTAACAAATTTTACGAAGCACTCAGTCACTGAAATGTGCAACTTAAGTGAGTTGTAATGATTCTTTAAACTTTCATAAGTCTCCATATAAACCCAGGTGGAACTTTTTTTCTACAAACGTTGCACATTCTTCCCAGGACGTGTTAAAAAATGAAGCATGTTTTTATTTGTATGTCACTTTGCTGGTGATTAATGAAACACGCTCTGTTCCTTCCATCTGTCCTTGTCTTTGTTCACATTGAAGTGAAATCAGGTTAAGTGGATGATGTCCCTGCACTGTGATGTCATATTTCGCTGCAGCTCTGTATCTCAGGTTGTTGTGTGCCGTCTCGTGCCCTAATTAGGGAGCGTTGGAAAAAGGAGGAGGCAGCCAAATGAAGCAGTAGTCACCTGAGATGAAGGACACATCCTCTGTGCCAGGAGACGCGTCACATTTGATTTTTTATTTATATTTCTGCGCAGTGAAATACTCGGGGAGGGAAAAAAAAAAAGTGGGTCAATGAACAGATTTGCAGAAACCAACTTTGAATCATCCGTGTTGTCTGTCTGTCTCTGGTTAAACATAGTTTTGTATCCGATTCCCCAGTGCCAATTACTCATTAAAAATGTTTAACAACATTTTAATTGAAGAATTAATTACCTTCGGCTGGGCAAAATCCTCCTAAATTTCATCTGGGGAGTCATCAAATGTGCAGAGGAGCAGCCGTGGATGAAGTGTCAGAGAGTGGGTGGTGGTGGTTGGCGCAGGAAAATTACATCAGCAAAGGAAATGTAGTCCATTGTGAGTCAACGGCGAGAGATGCACGTGATAATTCATGAGTAAACACATCCGTGAGTAAACCACTACGATGTTCCTCGCAATGTGTGACTTCATCCCGCAGCTCGCAAAGTCCCTGCCAAAACAAACACCATTCATAGCCTCTGCATTATTCAGGGGGTTTGATTTCGAAAAACCCAAAAAAACAAGGACAAGAGAAGGAAACTGTGGCAGTGTTGCGAGTTAAGAACAGACCCTGAAGAGTCAGTTCGTCCAAAAGAATACCCCAAACCCCAATACGTCCAAAAGAGGCGGCTGTGTCAGGATTTCGAGATATGCTTCCCTGAGTCTTGCAGGATTCAGCGTAGCAGAAGAGATAGATCTTGAAACTTACTACAACGGGATGCAAGAAGTGTGTAAGAACAGAAAAAAAGGCTCAAAGGGCTTCGAATAGCGTCCGCAACATCCATTCAAACAACAAGAATAGAAATACTCCTGTTTTAATCACAACAGATGACGAGGAAAGTATGAATTTTGCATCACACACACCTGTGCTGATGGAATGAAGCTCCTAGCTGAGTCCGGGTTTAACTTCTTAACTTATTAAACTCAATATTTGTGTAATATTATATGTCATGGACTTTATTTTCCTTTCCACATTGTTGCCAACACTGTTCGTATCGTATAAAGTGTCACGCCTGTGTGGAGAGATGCTTCAGTCTTGTAGGTTTCTCCCTTTTTTTTTCCATCTGTTAAAGGTGTTTTTCTGATTGATTACTTCATTTGTCAAAGCATTAAAGACTGTAATTCTATCTCTCTATAGAAAAAACGCTATATATGAGAAGTTTCGCTCCTACGCTGAGGGATTGTGCTCTATAATGACACTGTATAACAACTGAAAGCGCGTTCTTTAAATGTTTAGATTGACATCAATTTCCCACTAATCAACATCCTTTGTGCTGCCGGGTGCTTTAGCAAAACCAGCGAGGGTAAACCTTCTGACTTACACTCCCCCCTCCCTTTGTCTGTCTCCTCTTTCTCCCCTTGCCTCCTATTTAGCCTGTGCATTTGATTAGTTAATCGCCCCCCTCCCCTCCTCCTCTCCTCTCCTCTCCCCTCCCTCCCTCCCGCCTCCCCCCTCCTCCTCAGGTGGAGGCAGAGCGCTCGGGCTTCTCATCCAGCCAAGCTGTTCTTTTGGAAGGGAAAGGAGGCAGCTGTGTTTACAGCCCGGGTCCTGGCGTACATTTAGCAGAATCTATTATTCATATCGCTCAGTATCAGAGCGAGATCTCCAGCCACCTGTCTCGCTGACAAGCTCGCCCCCTTTTGTGGCGCTTTCCGTTTCGGAGCAAATTACGCTCGTCTTGATGAATTGAGTTTTTATGAGCGTTGCTGTAGCGCCTGGGCATCCTCGTGCCGAGCCAGGGACCATCAGGGGCCCGGGGAGATTTTTCTAGTCAATGGGCAAACGTTTGGAAGAATGTAGATTCAGGAAGGGGAAATAGTGGAAATCAGTGGTTTTAAACCTGTCACTGTTTGCTTCCCTTCCTTCCTCTCTCTCTCTCTCTCGGTCTTGCATCTTTATTGTTGTTTACCTCTCTCGCCCGCCCGAATGCTGGCCCTGATCTCAGATTTGAAGAGCGAGCACCAAGAACAAAGCCTTCCTTCAGAATTGGTTTTCTCTGAGACACAGCTACCTGATGAGTCTGCCGGCGAACTATCTCCCTCCTTTGACTCTGTGTGAACATTTTTAATTAACGGGGAGGTGCGTTAACTCGATGATAAGCACCCCTGATAAGTTATAACACGATTCATAATTTATAAAGATTCTTGCTTTCATCTTCACTAGTTTGCATAAAACTAATTACTTCGTAAATGGTATTCATTACAAAATATATTTTTTCTCTTTGCACACAGACGTGTAAACAGCGGCGCCCAGCTACCGAGTGTTGCTCTGGGACTGGTTTGCATGCAGAGAAGAAAGGTAATGATGACTTGTTAGAGGCGGTGTCAGGGGCAGACCTGGCTGTCTGTGTTTGTACCCGACGAGCACGTTACACAGCTTTAGATTCATTAATCTAACTGCTACAAACTGCGGCACGGAGGCTCAGTTTACATCTAACCTGCCTAATGCAGGTAAATCAGAAACGGAGGCGCTTGTGTAGTCACGTACTGCAGCCACTTAGAAACCTCCAAGTTCCTTCAAAGAAGATTATTCTGGTTTTAAGAACCAGGTCATAAACAAGGGGACTCCAAAAACCCGACTACAGCCAGGATACTAATGGTGTGAATCAGTAGGGAGGTAAACTCTCTATTTTAACATATTCTTTCTTCTTTTAGGGGCACTAGAACAAATTTTGGGAGGATTTGAAAGTAGTAGACGACATTTCGGGATTAAAACAGATAAACTTTGAGATTTCTCGACCAAATTTGGGGATTTGTGGGTCGCTACAACAAAAACAAAAGTCTTATCTTGACCTTTTTACCTTTGCGCATTCCTGCACAGAACAGGTGTGGTTTGACTTTTATCAGGTCGTTTATTAATCTTTGAGTGATTTTAAAATGTCTTTAAATGGCCATTAGCTAAATATGTGTGTGTGTGTGGGTGGGCACCTTGTTTAGGGCCCCAAAAAAGGTTTGTGCCAGCCCTGGCACATACTAGTCCTTTGGCATTTTTATCTCAAACATGCTTTAAGAAGTGTAGCTTTCCTGACATCAGATCTTTACCTGCAAACTGTTGTTTTGCTCACACAGGTAGACACTGATGAACACTAAATATGAATGAATGTGTGTCTTAAACCCCCCCTCCGTGCAAAAGAATCAACAGCAAAATAACTTTAGTTGAGAAGTCTTGGAAGGGGGGGGGGAAAGAAAAGTGAGATGTATAAATAAACACGCCGAAACACATTGCCTGCCTCGCAAGTCTGTTTTCAATTCCCATTCGATTAAAGTGTCCCTGCAGGAGCCGGTGAGGTTGGGTACGGGGTGAGGTGCAGAGACATAAATCAAAGCGGTCCAAGGAATAGTAATCCTCGCTGAACATTTTGGACTGATTGATATAAATAACATTGTCCTCGCCATCTGTCCAAAGAGGGACCTTTCCAGTTAGTGTTGAGCGGCAACGGCAGAATAATTAATGAATGGTGTCCTTTGTGCCGGTAATAAAGAGGAGACAAATTATGTTATAATCCAACTGCTGCTCGTTTGTCACAGCCAAATAAAATGTCAAATAAAAGTGAGGGGCCACAGTGTTTGTTTAATGGAGTGCAAGCTACCTGCTCCAGAGTCTGACAGCAGGGTGGGACGGCTGTAAAAAAAAAGAAAAAAAAAGCAAAGCCTCTGATTCAAGCATGCAGGAATCCACTCAGACTGAATGTGGTGCTGTGTGCTGATTATGTGCTGCACATTTAACACATGTTCACGAGCGCAGATGAAGAGTTTGGGTCCAGAATGACTCCGGGTGTCCATTCTGGACGAAGATCACGACCTGAAATTATGACTAATCAAATATAAAACATCCAATCTGTGATGCTAGTTCCTGTCATGCAGGGTTAAAAGAGGTAAAGTTAAAAGTTTGTTAGAATCCTGATGGGTTGTTTAAACTAATTATCCTTATAAACTCAAATAATATCTGTTGAGTGGCTGGTAAAACGTCAAATTCACACGCTGGATTTTGCCTTTTAAAACTGTAAACGACACAAATATGTATCTCTCTGCCAGCTTTTGTAGCTGAAACTCGACCGCGTTCGTGTGTTTCTCAGACGCCTCTGAGGGCTTTCGATCGAATCGATCATGTAAAGCTTCATGAAACGATGTGAGAGAAGTAAACATCTACTTCAGAAGAAATTGTGTATTCCTGTCAGGCCACGCAGTTTAGATGTGTTTGTGGGGCATCGGATTTCACCACATCAAGCCAGCATCAACATTTTTGTCTGACGCATAGAGAAAAGTTGAATCTTTGTAAAACAGTGAGATGATTTGATGATTTCTCAGATTCGGGTTAGGTCGAGATGATGCGTAACAAGTGAGGTCAAATATCTTAACGGACGATGTTAGAAATGTTAAGTTCAGGGTACCCATCGTTCATTGCAGCACTTTGTCCTCCAGCTGTTTAGCAGTGGAGGTGTCAAAGGTCGCCCTTTACTCTGCATTTGGAAAAGTCTTGTGACCGCAACAAATCTGAATTTAAGCAAAGAGATTAATACTTCACCACTCTCTCGCTGGACTGAACCAAGAGGTGGATTTCTTTCTCTAAGAGTCGTGCCGCTCGTGTCATCTGTATGCGTTACATGAAACATCTGCTCAGGTATTCATAACCTGAGATCAAGGTTGGATTGCTGTCATTGATCGGCAGAAACACCTAAATTGAATTTGTATCCCTCATCTCACCTCTCCGCAAACCCTTGCACCGTCATAACCGGAGCCCAAAACCTGAATCTCAAGACCCCACCCCTCCGCTCCCGAGCAAGAGGCGACGTCCAGAAAGAAAACAGAGTTTTGATATTCCCTCAACAAATTTTCATTCTTGTCACAAGTGGAGACTTAGTTTGTTTTCATCTGAAATATATCGCACTTAATGCATTTTGCTAATGCCCTGACCCAGACTGACGAAGGCCAGAGTGCCCGATAATCTTTAAAGACAAGCAAGAACTGATTTCAAGATCTTAAACTCTGCCAATGTAACCCAAAAGAAGCTACCAACAAGTTGTAGATGATGAGCAACAACATCTATCAACTTTCTGTAGATTTCTTATCCTCACTCTGCTCGACAAAACAAAGATACTGTGTTTGTTATTCCTTTAAAATATGCCGTCTGTTCCACAATCCTACACATGTACGTGCTGAAAACGATATGCCCCGTCTTTGACCTACAGCTTTTGCAAATACAGCAGCGAGGCTTGCATTACAAGCCGAGGAGGAAGTGCAAAGTGAACTTGAACTCAGAGAAAGTTTAGAGGCGCCCTGGGAGGCAAGGACGAGGGAAGGGCTGCCGAACAGCGCCTCGGTAAAGGGCGGAGGAGGCAACCTAGACAGGAGTCGAACGCTCCGCAATATCGCCTCCAGGTCCATCAATCACCCGCCAAATTAAAGGCGAGGTGAGGCTTAGGCTTCACCGGCCACATTTGACATCAAGCCTCACATCACACGGCGATGAGGACATCACCCAGATCGCAGGGATGCACCGAAGGTACGCTCATTCCGCCCACGTCGGCGTCTCGGCAGGGCCCGCATTATCCGCGCCAACAAAAGGAGGAGCTGCTTTGTGCAATCAGCACCGTTCTGTACATATTAAACAGCGCAACATTCTCAACCCAGGTTCATTTTAATTAGAGGGGAATTTGATCACTGCCGTCTCCCATGGGCGCTTTTGATGTTAATAAAACAAGCTGTACCTTCGCAAAGCAGAGCTCTCCTTCCAAAAGAAGGGGAGTCACGGGGGTGAAGGCGAAGGGGGGGAGGCGGAGGAGGAGGAGGTGGAGGAGGGAGGTGGGGTGTGAGCAGAAAAGGGGAAAAGTTCCCTCTTCAAGTCAAAACTACAGGGAGGTGTCAGAGAAGAGGCTGTGATCCTCCACCGTGTTGGGAAATGGCGAGTGAGAGCGAGCAGAGGTGCTCAGAGGGATTATCAATGTCGACGAGCTGCTTCGCTACCTTTTACACACACGCCATAGTCATAATGAAACGGCTGAGGTGTTCCCCGTTATTGCTCCGACACTCTGGTGTATTCACTCAATGGATGTTAATAACAAAAGAATTAAAAGACGAGATGAACCTCAACAGCGAAGGATAATATTTGCCTGAGTGACGGGTTTTCAACAGTAGCTCTCAACAAAAGGGTTATTACATTTATGTGCCGTTCATGATTGAATGTTTTCAAAAATGAAGACATGTCAGGGCGTTTAAATGATATTTAAGTACAAATGAAGTGTACAAACTTTGATATGAACATGTTTCCTCATCGTGCTAATAGAAAACATCAGGTAAAACTCATTTGCCGTTGTTAGTCTTTTTGTAATTTGAGTGAACTTTACATATTAAAGTACCAAAACGGAGGTTTAATAGCTTCTAGTTGGGAAAAATATGTGACATTTTAAAGAGAAACCTACCACAGTCAATGTCTATGATGTGTCTGCTGTCGCAATAGGTGAACTGAACAAATGCTGATCATATTCTGGAACAAAACTCACACTGTAAAGGCCCATAGTGTTATAGCATTTGCTTTTATTTTCCCCAATAAATGAAGTGAACGGTCATCTGTCCCTGAAGTAAACGCTCCATCTCTCCCGTGCCTCCGGGCGGGTCGTTAAACGGCCAAACGAGCGATGGAATGAGTAAATAATTCAACAAATAGATGAATAAATAAAAGGGGTCGGACTCTGCGGTGGTTAAGCAGAAAGGAGGGGGGGCAGGATTCGTTCAGCTGGGGGAGCCACCTATGGCAGAGAGAGGGCAGCTTTCTCTCCCTGAACATGTACCGTCTGTACAATTCTGAACCTTGGCACCGGTACAGGCATCTGCTGCCGTCCTCCCTCTGCCAGTCCACCGTATATACACAAACATCTGCTTCCCCACAAAAAAAAAAGAAAAAAAGAAAAAGAAAAGGGGACACGCAGCACTTGACAGGTCTGCATTTCGCCATTCTGCCTGGCCCTGCTTGCCGGTTCTTTACACAAAAACCTTAATGCATCCTGTCAAGCCATTAGCCGGTGATACGATCAGCTCGCAGGCCCCCATTAAGCCATCAGTGTCCACCTGTGATAAAGACGACCATTTGTTTTCTTAAAGCCCTACTTAATGTCCGTTTAACTCAATTTGTCAGGAAATGTACAACAATTTCCTCCCCCCACGGTCCTGAAATCTGGTCGGGGTTCAAAAACGTTGAGGAGGAGAGGGAGGGAGGGTATTTTTTTTATTTATTTTTTTTTCTTTCTCGAGGATGCATATTCAAATGAGGGGATTAAATTGCCTCCCATATTGACGTATCGTGTTGCGTGAGCGCTGAGAGGTGGCCTGTGTTTTCCCTCTAAAAGCTGATTTTTGGACAGCAGGGGCAGGAGCTGGAGGTTGTTTTGCCTCCATTAGCCTCGGTCCACGGCCCCTGCTCCCTCTCCTGATGCGTCTGTGACAGCACTCTAAATCTGGCCCCGCCGTTATTACCGGTGCACACGCCACGCCGCAAAAGCATAATAACACCTTTTAAAACAACATTGTCCCCGATGCTTGCAAACACACATGTCGAATGATCCCCCCCCCCACTCCACCCTTCTCTTTCTCATCCACATCCCCGGTGAGGACACCTAACAGCCACTGAAACATCTGTTTATGTTTTGTCTACAGATACATCATTTGGATTTTGGAGAGGTGGCGGCGGCGATGAGGCGGGGGACAAAACATAATGATTCTTTGCTGTGTTGTAATCCCAAGCGCTTGGGTAGTAAATCAGCTATTAAGTCCAAAAAGGCAGAAAACTATCTGGTGAAACAAAACAAAACCAAAAAAAAAAAAAACACGCTCGTGCCAGAAGTGCCTCAGATTGGCAACCGTGCCCTTTTTGGTGTATACAACTGCCCCGGCTGCCCCTTCTTCGTTGTGGTGGGACGGTGGCTCGGCCAAGCGGGCAGGAAGTGGAGGGGCTCCTGGTAGAGGCGGCGGCGGCGGCGGCACTGTCGACATCTGTCGTGGTTGGAGAGCTCAGTGCACAGGAAATGGGGTGTCACGGCGCTTGCTTGTTGGCCATTATCCTGGCATCCTAATGAAGTGTGGGCAGTTCGCAAAAGGGGGTCTCTGGATGGCATGTTGAATGCACGGATGGGCAGAGGCAGCACACACACACATACACCCACACCATCCCTTCGCCCTCGCTCTCCCCTTCAAATCCTCCCCCGCTTGCCTGTTCCCTGTGCCTGTATCCCATCTGCCCGAGCCCCCGAACTGCACCCAATGGGATGGAGGCTGGTTGGGAGCGCATGCGCCGTACACTGGGCGCTCGCCTGCGACAGGCTGAGAGCAAGGCCATTAGGCATCTCGGCATGGCCGGCGTGTGATTGGAAACACACAGTGAACAAGTGTCCTCTCGGCATGGATGCTGCCTCATGCTAGGAGAGCTGGGCTGCAGCAGCGCAGCGCCATCAATATACCTGGCCCTAATGGTCTTTGCACCACAGATCAAGTGGTGTTTGTCGGATTCCTGAAGGGCCTTAGGTGGCTGTTTATTGACACAACAAACAGAAAAGACTCCCGTGACTGAATCTATTTCCACAACACATCAGCACAAGATGCCCCTGAGTGCACATAACCATACATCAAAATGGCAATTTACAGAAATCTATAGAAAGACGATGCTGCTAAATATTTGAAGAGGTCAAAACAGCGAATATACATTTGTAGGGAAAGTAATACTTTGGTTCTATCGTTCAGTAACACTAAAACATTGAGTAATCACTCGGAAGTTGATGCTAAAAAGGTCGATTTGATCTATTCTCTAGATTTATCAGTGAAAAGTACAGATATAAACAGCATTTCACTCTCACCTGGGCTTTTATTTTGAAGAAGTACAGTGTAGTGAATTTCTAATACAGGATGCGGCTAATTCAAGCTTTTATTCTGATGCATTGCACAATAACGTTAATATTTTAACCTGCTGATAAGTGATCTTAAAAGGGCCATCTTATTTATGTATTCAGTCAGTAATCGGTCTAAAACCACAGATAAAAACATGTTTTCACACAGTAGCAGCCTTTCTGCCTCTCTCTCCCCACAAACGATCCCTCTTCAGGTAAAGAGTCTCTACTTACTTGTCTGCCCATAACTGTAATGGGCTAATGTGCCGAGTAAATGTAGCACTACAGCCCTAGAGTGCTTCATCAATACATCCGACGGATGCAGGACAGAAGGGGGATTATCACGAGCGCCAGATGCTAAGCCACTGAAACTGCACACAATCAATTAAGTCCTCCGTGCATACAGTAGCATCACACTGCGGCTGAGTTTATCCACGAGACGCATCACTTCCTAACTGAACAGGAAGTTGGATATCTGCTCAGTCACATCTACGGCCTGTGTTTTTTTCTCTTATACATTGATGAGGGTAATCAAGCAGGTCGCCATGGTGCAGGTGAATGAACAACAAAGAAAACTACAGCTTGCTTGACTTGGTCAACCAACAAAGCAAGTTATTTTTGACAATTACGACTGTTACAATCAAATAAAGTATCACGATTTAATCATTGACCTCAATCTCTGAGGGAAGGGGCTGGGTCAACGGTTGGGTATACCAATGGATCAATGGTTGGGTATCCTGCTTTCTAGTCAATGTTGGTTTGTTTTATCCATAATCACAACATTTCCCTAGCCTTAACTAGAGTTGCCTAAAGTATTTAGTTTGATTGGTTAATCTCTTGTCCAAGGTCCTTGTTGTTTCACCAAAGTAGCATTGCATTGAATGTCCGGTTTTCCTCTCCAATGGGTTCTTGTCTTTAGGATGTACTATTTGAGATCTGAAGGTGTGGAGTGCTTCTTGTTTTGACAATCCAGCCATGTAGTTAAGTCCCAGAGGGATTCTTCTGGCACCTGTTCATTTAAAAGTATCCAAGTTGAGGTGAGAGTCTCACCAACACCGTGAACAACCTCGACAAGAGTACCGATTTTTTGCTTTAAAGGAATTACTTGCAAGGAAAGCTTCATTATTTCAGTGTGACTTGCAGTTTTAGGTTAATTTGTAAATTACTGACTGGTAAAATGATTACAGCATGTCCACAGTTTGAAACAAATCTGCAAGAACACGCAGACACAGATCAGTTTTTGAGAGAGGTGCTTCATCCTGGATGTGCTTTCCCTCTCACATCGACACTCGACAGGCCATTTAACACCTTAGGCGACAGGCAGCACAACAGACTCAGAGGGAGGAGACAACATCTCAAACGCCAAAGCACCCAGTGATGGACTACGCTCATTTTTCACCTGCAACCGCTGCAGATCACTTAATAACGACCTGATCTCTTTGTCAAACCTGGCAGAAAGAAGGATCGTCCCCTTTGGCTCGTCTACCTGGAGACAAAGCGCCCCTCAGTCCCCTGCAGCAGCTCCAGTCCTGACAGAGGAAGTAGGTAGTAAACCACATTACCTAACATGTCGTGATGGATGCTGCGGCTCTTTGCAGGGGTCAAGGGTCAGGCAGCCCCCCCCACCAAGAGGAAGACAGATGAGGCTGGGTACTGCGGCCAGACACCTCTTTTGCTCAGCCTTGTTTTCTTTACTCCCAAAAGCAATCTGATACCTGATTGGCTCTCAAAGGAGCCCAGGTTTGATAGCACATGATTAACACAGGCCGCTGCAACACGACCCGACACCGTTACTGTAATTACTGGTCTGGCTCAGGTGGAAGCAGAGCTAATTCAGCTCAGGAAATGGGTATTAACTTAATAATCTGGGGTAATTTGCACATATTACGGCCATAACTAACACAAATTGCTGTAACGACACAGTGATCCAAGATTTTATCATTGGTATTTCCCGATGCACAGGTTTATTTCTGCAAAATTCTCTTGCAAAAAGGATGCATTAACACCTTAAATCCAACCTAATCAAATACTGTATATATGAAATATTCAAACAATACATTATGGTTGAAAGTATGGCCTAGAAAACACCTTGCTGATGAGATTGATCGACGTCTCCTCATCCAGCTGAGCTACCTTATTTTCCGAAGGGATCCACAAATCACGGCAGATCCAGCAGCAACACGTGAAAGCAAAAAAAAAGGGCCATCTGAGGCTTAGACATGCTGATTCAGCAATAAACGTGTTACAAATGACTCGAACGGGCGGCTGGTAGACGCACTCCGCCCCCTCTCTCCGACCCCTCAGCGCTGGATACACTCTTACCTTTCAGCCACTATCAGCCTTGCTGCTTCATCCATCACTGTGGAAAAAGCCTGTGACTGCTGTTTACCATAAAGCTCTCTGCTCTGCATCACACCGGACACACTTACAACCGTGCAGACCCCTGAGATGACACGGTAGACCCTCAGACATTGAAAATGAGAGTGATGGACAATGGGAGCTGCTAACAGCTGGTTATGTGGTTGATTTCTGTGCTGATTTTGAATTTACTCACTCCATCAAGTGTCTTTTTGGTACTTATTATACACAAATGTGGATGTTATGCAGTGTTAATTATGAAAACTATGCGTTCATCAACGCCTTTTTTTCCACGATAAAGACAAGCTGAAAGTAGATCCTTGAAAATAAAAAATACATGTTTTGTGTTCGCTGACGAGACAAGACTAAAATGTTTGTCTGTTATTGTTATCATTGATAATTTATCTATTCATTTATCTTACTTTTTGTCTATTTATTTATATTTTTCTTCACATTTATTTATTTATTTGTATACTTTCTTTTTATTTTCAACTTTAACTAATATATAAAACCCTATGTCAGGAAATGGCATCATGTAAAATGATTAAAATCTTTCATTTAAAAGTTAAAAGTATTTTTTTTTTGTCGACTAAAACTATGGAAAGATAGTGACTAAAATGTGACAAGAACTTATGAGCATTGTCATATAAAAACTTAAAACGAGCAGTCTCCATAAGTCCCCATGTTCAAATGACTTTACAGCAGAAATAAACATGTTTACAGCCTGGTACAAAAACCAGTTTTGGTCTCTGTAGCTAATTTCCCCGTTCATGACAACTGTACTGAGGGTGAATTTATATACAACTCATCCAGATGTAATGTGACATCACTAATTGGGGTGTGGCTACAAGCGTGACATGCTCGAGGGGAAGGTACATTCAGTTTTACCTGCTGTTGTAATTAAAAACTCCACAGCTGAAAAGACATTTTTTACAGTGTGCTATAAAACCACACGGCATCACCTCTCTACACTCTCTGACAGTGAATAATCATCCGGCGCTTACGCAGCTTATCTGAGTATGTCGAACAGCGGCGGCGGGAAAGAGAGCCCTTAATCTGCCTATAATCAAAGCTGACAGTCACCTACAGCAAGGTGTGGCGCCACGCTGGGAACCAGTCAGCCGAGAGCTCTGATCAGCAGAGAGAAACTGCCAAGCCATTAATATTAATCGTCCTAATCGGGCTGGAGAGCGGCGGACTGATCAGAATGCACTAGAAGGTGAAGCTCGGTACCGCGGGGGCGACTCGGCGGGCGAGCACGATGTAGTACATCAAGGTAACGCTTCGCCGTAACCCGCGGCCGTCTATTTGAAGTAGGTGAAGGGAAGCGAGGTTTTTGTTATTGTTAATTACGCTCTTTGTACTGAGTCTCGACGAAGAGGCCTCCCCCTCCTGCCTCCTCCTTCCTTCACTCTCTTTTTAGCTTCCTAGCTCTTCACCTTCCTCCTTTCCTTTCTCCTGCTTTCCTCATCTTTTCTTCAACTAGACAGATTTTCCTCTCCTCTCGTCCCCTCTATCTTTTTTGTTCCCCTTTCGAAACTTTTTACAACTCTTGTTACTTTCTCTTCTCCCAATTAGTTTTCCTCTCCACCTCCCTCCTCCCCGCACAACTCGCACCATCCATCTTTCCCCCCTCACTTTCTCCTCTTCTCATTTCTAATTTGTCCTCTCTTCCTCTTCAGTTTTCTTCTCTCATCACCTTACTTTTGGTTTCTTCATCTTCATTTGATCTCTCTTTAGTTTTTTTCTCCATATTTCTCTCTCCCTCTTCAATCTTCTTTCATCCAGTTTGCCATTTTTCTTGTCACCTTTTTGTCTCCCTAACTTTCCCCTCCCCGCTTTCTCAATTCCTTCCCTCGCTTCCTCTTGAACCATCCATCTTCTCTCTCCCATCATCCTCCTCCTTTTCTTCTTCTCTGGTCCATATCTTTCCCCCCCGGCTCCGTGACCCTGGCTCTGACAGAAGATCAGTGTACTACTCCCGAGACTTTAGCACCACTCAGTGAGCAATGATCACCTCTGTTTACCCCGCCGTCGCAGCGGTGACGGCCAACTTCTTCTCCGCTCTGCTTCGTCTAGGCCGTGAGCGAGTGTGCGGGCCTTATCTCGCCGCCGCCACACAGAGGATTACTTTACCAGAGGAGATGTAGCCTGGGATAAAGTTGTGCTGCTTCACCTCTCATTCTCCCAAAGCTAACAGACAGTCCAGCAGCCATGTTAACAGTGATCTGATAGCAACTGATAAATACAGCCCCTCTTTGTCTAGTTATTTCCCTGTCACTGTTTTTTTTTCTTCCTTTCTTGGGAAGCGGAAATGCCGATAGGATAAACATTTGAAAAGTAGCAGCTGAGGCCGCTGCTAATAATCAGGAACGAGCAAAGATCTGCCGTTGAGAAATGGTCGAAAGTGGCTGTTGCAGCAAACAACCTGCAGCAAGCTTTTTCAAGGCACCAGTGAGGCAGAAGGAAATGGGTAAACAGTGTGTAGGGGGGGCGAAAAGTCCTACGCTCAGCAGCTTTGAGAGTCCGAGATGTGAAAAGTGACTGGTTGATTTATCACGGGGGAAACAGAGCCACAAAGTACAATTTTCTACCTTGGCCGCAAACAATAATTCATAATGATGTCGCCTCCTGATAGCAGCAGACCTTTGCGCCGTGTCGGTCCTCGAAAATGATCGTAATAAATGTCAGGACTTCGCAGGTAACTACTTTAAAAGCCATTAGAAGTAGTCGTGATGGAAGATACCGGCCGACGCTTCACGTTGTGATAACAACTTGGTTTTGCAGATAAAAGAGTAGAAAAATGAGCGGGGTGTTTTATTGTGAGGTTACAGGAGCTCAAGGACTATTACAGATAAACAGGTTATGTCAATTAAAATGGCTGCACAGGGTTGGCTCCATAACCTCACCCCTCCCCAGCGCTATTGTTTGTGCCTCCCTTCATGCATCAGGGCTGGTTGGTCTCTGCCAAATCTCCACCTTGCTCAAATTGACAGATATTAACAACGAGGGGAACAAGAAAATGTACAGCGCACCATTTCGTAATGCTGTCATGTCTCCCCGTTGACCTTTCAACTGGAAATACTTAGACGGAGTACTCCCAGCAACAGTCATGCATCACAGTTTAATGGCGTGTCAGGAGAGGCTTGGTGCTTTTTGTTGGCGCACATTTTTTATCGCCACATCGGCAGATTATGAGAGAGCTAATGAACTCTGCTTTCGTTACAACTTTTCAGGCTCTTGCTCTTCGAAAAGTGGAGACTTTAACTTCGAAACAAGCCCCATATTGAGCAGGGAATCTAATACAAAAAGCTAATACTTGTAAGAGCAAATAAGCAGGCGCGGATGAGCGTTGGTCTTTATGTACACCCGAGCTCGGAGAATATTGGATCTTAGCGTGCTCAATGTCATCCGTTTTGCTCTGAGAAGGGTTCATAAAAGCGTCGGCTGATGTGACTTTAAAGTTCCCCCGGGGACGTGAGCGGGAAAGTGTTTAAAGCCACCGTCAGAAATACTCGAAAACACACGGGAATTAATAACAATGAGTTTACCTACACTTTCATCTCCTTGATATAAAGACATCCGTCAAATTATTAACATAATTTTTGCAAGAATGAAAACACAAATATTATTAAAGGAAAATAAAATGCAGGTTTTACTTTGTTATTGTTCCTGTAACCTGACTATTTTTATTTTAAAAAAAACATTAATTTATCTCTTTATTAAAGGTCCAGTGTGTCAGATTTAGGTGGCTTTATTTGCAGAATATGGCAGAAATTAAATACGTTTTGCATTTGTGGCCACCGTATCTCACGCGAGGAAGGAGAGGTGAAACAAGCGGGTTGCAATCTGCAACTATACCACTGCTATTTTAAGATCTTTCCCTTGAACTTTAGTCTATCTGTGCAAACCATGTAACTCTTTACCTCTTACAAATGAAAAGTTCAATTACCTAGATTGATATTGCTGTGTAAATGATCTCCACTTGTGTTTTAGCAGATGTGATTATCCTGACACGCAGCCACAGAGGCTGCTGTTCAGCAAACATGACACAGACTGGCTTTTAACTCACGATGCATTATGAAGAAAATCGTTGGCTACAAATTTGTAAAGGCACAAAAATGTGGAAATATTTCACATATTTTCTGTCAAATGAAGTAAGACGAGACTGAAAGACGATAAACATTGACAACCTTCTGCAGAACTCCTCGAAATCAGTCCTGCTAACTCGTTAACTCCTAATTGTTTACACTTTTGGATGACATCCAATGTTTGATCAAATTATCTGTCAGACAAGCAGCAGCATATGTAGTGATCAATCTGCTTTAAATTAAGAAAACAACGAAGAGTAAAAATGCATAGTGCTTTAGAGCGTCTCCATCCTCTCCTGTCTCTACGAGTGTCATGTTCGTGTCCCAGTTTTGATGCTACATCAGGGAACATGGCTCGAAGCGCCGCAGACAGGGGACAGAGAGGTGTATGTGTAATGCAGCATGAGACTGTCTGTCCTATCACATGTGCAGGACGTAGCCCGCAGGAGAGAGGAGAGGGAGAAGAGGTGGAGACGAGAGAGGAAAGGGGAGTGTAGCTCTGAGGAATCAGAGTCCCTGTCGCATCACTTCTCCCGGAGGGACGACTGTGTGCTTTCCCCATCCGCCTGAGGTGTGTGTTGAGTGCGGTGTGTGTGTGTGTTGGGGAGAGAGGGGGGGCGAGTAAAGCCTTGTAAAAGCTGAAGGGCCCTGCAGGGACCTCGACTTCTGTTGTCCCCAGACTCGGAGCCATGTGCTGTGCTTGGCAGTCCCGTCCCTTCTGTGCCTGGCCTCGGGTCGCTCTGGGAGGGCGGGGAGGTGGGGTGAAGTGGGGAGTGGGACACGGTGGTTGTTGGATAGGAAAGGTTGAGAGGGTGACTTATGTTGGTGCACGAGTGCGCTGCTTTGTAGGTTGTGCATCCTTTTTTTCATCCGTAAAATACAGAGTGAAGAGAAATGGAATAGCGAATGCGTGGCCAGATTAGTTAGAAAAGATGGAGCAAGAGTAAATTCACTTTTTGCAGCTCATAAATTACATGTACAGTCACTTAATTAGATTATAAACGAAATAACTTTTTCATCTAAAGCCAGAGAATGCTGGAGTTGAATGTGTTTTTTTGAATATATGAAGGAGACAAACAAAAATGCCTTTCTATGCTGACGATTATTGCTCGTTTGTGAATAATTTGTGTCACTTTCACTCATAATTTCTCTGCAAACAAAAGCTCATATGATGTAGGTGATTTCATGACATAAAGTGAAATTATAGTTTCTAAAAATTCAATAAAATTTGAATTTAAGGGACCAAATTGAATTTGTAGATTCTTCCAAAAAAAGAGGAAAATTTGGGAACTTTTATGTTAAATTTTGATAAAACAGCAACCTTCCTGCAGCCTGTCATCATACTGCAATACGACCCAGCCGATTTTCCACAGCTTGAGTCAAAACACACTCCCAGCAGAAATCGACTCAGAATAAATTTGTCTGCATACAGTAGATCCTGCTTTAATTTACAGTCTGCAGAAACAGCACAGAAGTGTCCATTTTAATTAGAGAACATCAGAGAGGTTGGTTCACGCGGAGATGACGTGGGAGCGGGATGGACGGACTCAAGCAGCTTCATTTAGATCTAATTTGCTTGAATGACAGGTCATTTTCCCGAGTACAACTTGAAGGGTTTCATTACAAAATGTCATATATCCATTCTGGGTGAAGTAGGAGAGCTTATCTTTTCAAACGCATGAGTGATTATGTCCTAAAAAGCTGAGCTATTTTAATAGCGAAAGTCCTCAGTTACCTAATAACGTCCATCATAATCCAAAGTGAGTTTTACTTCAGCAAGCGAAGGTGCCGCTGTAATTAGTCTTCAGTTGTAGATCAGGTGAACAAATTTTTGCCAATCATGTAAAGTGGATTTTGTGGAGAACGAGGAAGAATTTTTAATTAGAAAAAGACTACCTGGTTCACACAGAGATGCCAAAGATATGTGTGTGTCCCACGGCTCTGTGGCCTCATTTTGCCCAACACCAATGCCACAGCGGTGACACATCATTATACAGCACAGGGGAGATCCTTCAGCCTGTCTCATTATTATCAAAGGAGAATCGGCTTCGACTCGCTCAGGACGACTTGATGACGTCCAGCAGGTTTGACACGAGGACGCAAACTTTTGCTAATTAAGAGTGGAAGGAGAGGTGTGAGGTGGACACGGGGGTTTGTGATGAAACAGAAAATATAAAGGCTGCAGGTTGTAGGGAGGAGCCCCTGATGAACTGATGAAGGTCCTCTCAAATAAAAAAAAAAGCCCTTAATGGACTAGGACCAGGCTACATTTCTAAGTATCCAACAAGAACAATGCGATCGACAGAAACAGAAATAAAATCAGGAATGCAGAGTTTGTTGGTTACACCTGAAAAACTCTCCTGATACAAACTCTTTCAAAGTAAAACTACAAGATGTGACTGTGATTCTTATTCGACTTGTCTTGAATCCTGGACTCTGGTCCATTGATCTGATCCGACTGCTCTTTGGTTAAGGTTTGGTTAAGTTTAGGCAACTAAAACTACTCGGTTAAGGTCAGAGACAGAGGCGGGACGCAAACAGCGGTTTCTGGTGCCTAAGTCAGACACTTTATACACCAAACGATCCACCCAACATTCCCTCGAAGAGGTTTTGTGGCTCCATAACAACCTCACACTACTTCCGCCTTTGCCTCTAAGAGACAACAGTCACTATTTATACAACTGCTTATTTTAAGTGTTTGAACAAGACTTCTGCTGTGGACAGACTCCAAGAAAAAAAAAAAAAGAGACTGCAACCAAACATGATAGATGTTGATTTGCCCTCTTATCTCGGGTATCTGTTTTGGACCCAGGCGTTGAAATGTGGCTTGTGCAACAGGTCCAAATGTCTCTTAATTGCACGCCAGAAGAAGATTAAACAAACCGCCGCGCGTCTTTGCATGACAGGCTTTGCCCTGTGATTTTGCAGTACACTTCCACAAAGTTGGGAGACTCACAAAGGAAGATTTGTTTGAAAAAAAAAAGGCAAAAATTGATGCATCAGATGCCGAGATATCTGGACTATTAGTCCCTTGTAACGCCGACTAGCAGCCAACGTCCATGTCTTTCAAACGACACAACCCAACACGGGATTTCAGTAGAAAGAGGGCGTTATACAACTGTTTTCACAGGATTAGTAATCATCCCAATGAACTGACCTTCATGTGTAAAAAGCTCAATCGTCAACACGGACGACTCAAATCTAAAAGCAGTCATTACATCAGAGAAACTGACTGAAGTTGCGAGCACGTCCGCTGTGCTTTTTAAAGGATATGGCACGTTTAAAGATGTTTACGAGGACTCCGAGCTCTTGTGACTCCTCTTTATGGAACTTAACTCTTCTGTAAAACGTCCGTAAAGCTTTCGTTTTAGCAAATAACATCAAAACGACGGCAGAGGAGCGTCACGCTGTTCTGCTTCTTTGGCGAAAACTATTAGCAGTAAAGCTGAAGGGGAGAAAGACGCCGTCTGAACGTTCAAGAAAACTCACAACCTGATGTACTCGAGTCTTATTTCATATCTGGGGAGGAATACAAAGGTTTAAAACTCTCAATCATCTCATCAGTGGAGGATTTAATGGGCTGACTGTCCTTTCAAATGTAGCATAATCTGTTTTAAATGCAGACTATCAATCAGTTTCCAAGAGGAGGCGTCAACTCTTCAGATGGAGCGGTGAGGTAATGTCAAGCTCCATGATGGGAGCTCAGAGCCAACAATACATTTTACTACCAGCATGGTAGCATGTATGTGCTTTCCACTGCTGCCAGAAACAAAGCGACAGAGAGAGAGGGAGAGGGAGAGAGAAGGAGGGGGTGGCCATAAATGCAGAGCGGGAAGTCAATCCCATTGGCTCTGCTTTCATCAGATAGGTGGCACCGCAAACTAATCCCCGGGCTTAGCTGCGTGTCGCCCAGCACGGCACCCAGCCGGGTGTCGAAGGGGCCACCCTGGCAGATCTAGCGGGCCATGTGGCCATCCCAGCATCCCTAGAGAGGTTCACAATCCCGCCATGTTGCATTTACCTTCTGTGCAGGTGGCCCCGCTGGCCCCTCACTGGCTATCACCAGACTTAAAGCGGAAACTTTTGCACACTTTGGCAGAGAGAGTTTGAAAACAGTTTGTACTTACAAAACCCACAGACAAAGCAGCTCGATGTTGGTAAACTTGCACATCACGTGCGTTTTCCAACACACTTTTAGACTCTTGGCATCTTCTGCAGAGCAAAAAAACCCTGAATGTGATTCTTATCTTGAAGTACAGACAGACAGGCGGCAGAACGCTTTGGCTTTTGGAGCTCCAGAGTTCAGGCTTTTCTGGGGTTACAGCCCGACTGAAAGCTGCAGTTTCTGCATGTTGGCAGCTCCAAATAGCAATCTATCAACTGCTGCTCCGTGTCTGTCGGTTCAGTTGTAAACTCATCAGCTAATCTCGCCCTGACTTAAACATCCAGACTGTCAGATCTTTGTGTTTTGAACCCGGGTTGTTGACTGACAGGGTAAGTGAAGAGGGTCGCCCCACATTCGCACACTTTCAGAACAATAAACCTCAGAAACGTCGCACTAAACGTCCCGTTAACTGTGCGTATGTTCAGAAAACGACAACACACAACAGAAGAAAGACATCACAAAAGGTATTTTTGTTTTTTACTCTCACTTTCTAACTTATTTATGAACTTATTTATTCTCTCATACATACGCATTTGGGGGTTTTCATTATTTCAATCCATTATTCATTTGATGATTGAATTATTTACTTATTTATGTATTTACTGGCCTGCATACTTGCGTACTTACCTACTTATGGGTGACAATTTGTAGATTTTACTTGATCTTATTTTCAATTATTCATTCACCTTCTGAGCCAGTTATTTATATATTTGCTTACTTCCTGCTGTGTGTTGGAGGTGATGACTTTTTGCATCACATACGGTATCATTTTGTGATTACATTTTTATTTCTTTGCATTTATTTTATCCATTTACTTATTTATTATCTGTGTGCGGTGACTCCAAACTCCAACTGCTGGCTGGTCTGTAATACAGCTGACAGAAATTAAGTGTTGCGCCTCATTGTGAGCTTTTTTCACCCAAAATGTAAATGTAAACATTACACCTACACAATACCCGTAATATTTCAGTGTGGTAATCCTCAATCAACAGGCCCCACTGGGGGGAAAAACAGGCCTCTTCTGTGTGTGTGTGCTGGCAGCCGGCCAGTTCCTTCCTCTGTACCAAACACTGAGCCGAGTCGGTTGCTTAGTGGAAACAGACAAGCCAAATCGGCGCAGAGTGACCTATTTTGTTGCCGTGTGCCGCTGGGAGTGTGTTTTTCCCAAAACTAACCCCTCTGCCTCCTTCACTGCAGCTCGTGCTCTTCTTTTCTCTCTTTCCCCCCCGATACGAATGGTGGAGAGAGGAAAGGAAGAAACCAAAAGATTGCCCGCCAGTGGATGCACGGCCTCAACGCCACACCTACTTATGTGGTCCGAGCTCTTCCCCTCTCCACCCCTCTTCAGAGGCACCTAATTATGAAAACCCTGACTCATTTACATGGCTATGTTTGATCTAAATTATACTCCAAACCACACCAAATTAGGATCATCTGTGAATGTAAAACACTTTTTTTCCCTCCTCTTTCTGCCTCGCTCTCCCCCGCCCTCCCGTTCTGTGTTCTTGCAGCGAGCTCTGCAGGGCACATGTTCAAATGATGAAGGGGGAATTTACAGTTTTTTAACGTCCTCTGGAGACCTGAGCCATGTCCCACCCCGCCGACTGATAGGGATCGGAGTCACCCACAATTATCCCAGGATCTGATCTGCACCCCCACCCATCCCACACCCAAATTAGACCGAGCCTCCTCTGACTGATTCGACGTACAGGCAGCACATTAATTACAATATGCCAATGGCTGGCCCGGGCTAATTGCAGGCGCTTATTATGCATTCATGTTCTCATAATGTACATCATCTTTCTGTCTCTTTCCAGCCTCGGCTGTTTGTTTTATTCTATTATCAAACCCTATATTGTTTCCTCAAATATCTTAAAGCTGCAGCAGTGATTTGTTTGTTTGACGTCACACTGCATGGTTTCTGGGGATTTAAAGCTGGCGTACACGACGTTTTACCACTTAAATAATGGAATAATAAAAATGTTATTGATGTTATTACAGTGTCTTTATGTCTCAAGCTTCCTCCTACCTTCATTTTCTAGCATTTGGCATGTCTGTGAGTGTGCAAAGGCACAAACAGACACTCTTCCTCTGCTCATTTCTTGCACTGCAAAATGTAAAGCATGCAGGATCCACGCTCTGTCAGGTCACGCTCAGGACAGGAGGTGATTGACAGGCGTTAGTGCTGTAATTTAACAACAACAGGACAGGAGGCCTGTGGCCTTGAGGTGAGAAGTTGCAGACTGCACCTTTAAAGTTCAGGCAGTTGCCTCTCGCTGCCGTTTGGAGACACCAGAGTGCTAAGTCGCCTGGTGCAGCTTTTTGACAAAAACGGCTGATTATTGAACTAAGATCAAACATCTCCCCACAAATCTTTGAACAGGCAGCCAAACTACGGAGAGGACTGCTATTCTGAGAAGTTTGTTTTCATGCCTTCTGTTGTGGTTTGACTGGGCGGGCGAGCCGTGCCTCGTTCCCCCAAATCCGCAGAGCCTGGATCCAATAAGCCACAGTATCTGACTGCGGTGGTGTGGTTGGCAGAGGCAGGACGCTTCAATCTACCTACTGTACCCCCTTCACTCGTCGGGGCTGCAGCCTAGGTGCTTTTTCTCTTTCAACCCTCTTCCCCTGAAGACTTAATTCACAACAAATGTTTTTAGCTTTTGTTCCTTTCTCTTGATCCCCAGAAAGCAAGAACATTCCTGTGACCTAAAAACTCAAAAGCCTACAGGTAAACAGCAGCTTGGCCTGAAATTTCTACTTACACTGTATGATGGGTTTGCTGATTTTTATGACTCCAACCATCCTGTTGATTTCTGTAATTTGCGGACCTGGATGCACACAGAGCGAACTCCCTCTGATAAAGTTCGAACGGGTTTTGACAGGGTTGCCGAGGTTAAAAACGAACGTAATACCCGCTGGATTTTGGCTAAGCCGTGCGCCTGTTTAGTCCAAACCAGACCCATAATTTGATCAAACACATCAGTTCTGCTCTTCTGTCTTTTGTCATCTCTTCCCTTTTTCCACCTCTGAGCTTTTGCTGCAGCCTTTTGGTTTATTTGCACACACACCGCCGAAAAAGAAAGGAGGAAGAAAAAGAGGGATACAAACACAGAGTGCGGTTGAGGCAACGAAAACCCCGAGGGGTTTATAAAAACATCTTACCCCAAAAGGAGAAGAAGAAAAAAAAAAGAGGATTAGATTGCTGCTGTCATGGAAAATGCCTGTAACTGCAATTTGGGTGTTTTTCTTTTGCGTACCTGAATTCAAACTTTCCATGGTCATTTAGTGTTGCTGTAATACGTTGAGAACTCTGTGACCCTTGGGGATTTGTAAACTCAGTTACTTAAAAAAATTCACGGAAGAATGAAAACAGAAAAGCAGCGTGATAACTGCTGAAAAAAACCTGACCACAGTTGAATTCGCTCAGACTGTAATTTGACAGTTGGGATGAATGAAAATGTCGAAGAGGACAGCAGTAGTTATTGTCTTCACGATATCAATACAAACATACGGAACACAATTGCAAGCGGTCAAATGAAACTAATACCCAAACAACATGCAATAAAAATAGTTTGCAGTCAAGTATGCAACATGACTGCAGGGCTTTGTCCTGTAAACAGTAAAACACGATAATTTGACTTCACATTTTGCACAAATCTCTTCTGAAGGACATAATAACACTTGATGTTAATGCCTGTTGTTGCTAGTAGAGGCGGTTTTTCCTTGAAAATACCACACTAATAAACTTTCTTCATGTACACGGTTCCCACAACTTCTTAGACGTCAAATTCAAGGATTTGTGGCGAACTTTCCAGGCCCGAATTCCTTCAAATTCAAGGGGCCAGCATGGCGTAGGTTCAGAAACGGATCGAGGTTAATTACTGTTACAACGCTGAGAGTTTAGTGTAGCAGATTTAGTAACGTTATGTATTTAAAAAGATCTTATATTTCCATTCTTGAACACGAAACATAAAGCTCTGTGTCTATTTCTGTCTTTTTCATTTACAAGCTTTCAAAGATTTTAAGGCCGCGTGGGAACCATATATGTAGCACACTTCAAGTAACATGCTTTAAATTAAAGTTAAATCAGTTTAATTCAACCAGCATCATCCCCTGTATTATATTGTACAGTGTACTGCAGCACTTCAGAGGTGTGACAAGCTCTTCGTGTTCGTCTTGTGTTTGTTGTTGAAGCGTCAGAGTTAGCACAGCACAGCAACCTCTACTGAAAACAGCTTTCTGCCGCAGTGTGTGTGTGTGTGTGTGTGACTCCATCTTTCTATTTATGGCCTTAACCTGTGTATGCTTTGACCTGGCCTGTTTTTCTCGTACTAAGGCATGAACTGATCCAAGCTCAGCCTCTAATTAACAGGTCACACTGGGTGTGGACGCCCTCATTCCATGCGAAGCTTCCTCCACAGCCATCTCGACACTTTTATAAAGGCACTTTAAGCCAAAAACCTCACATGCATGCAATTTTCTCTTGTACGTGAGGTCTGGTACTTCATGAATATTGAAGATTACACCAATGTTGTTGTTCTGTTTTTACAGTTTTTCAGTCTGAACCTCTTGTAAATGCTGCTTCAAGTGGGGGTAGTGTTCTTATTTTTGAAAGGTGGGTCATTACTTTAAAAAACACATCTCCTCAGTGGGTTTTCGACCTCTTTACATCTCAATCAGACATAGGCCAAATGTCAAAATGCCAAAGAAACATCTCTCAGCTAATAACTCCAACGAGACACATTTTAAAGTCCCCCTTCCGTAGCCTTTTGATCTCCTGAGCTGCGTTCGACAGCAGAGAAGCTGGGACCGTTTGTCATAGCCAGGGGCGCTGGGAACCAGCGAGACGAGGACGCGCCATGAAAATCTGACTGTCAACGTGCCCTCCTCAATTTATTAAGCAGCCCTCAGAGCACGGAGCCTGGATTTTGACCCTGATAATGCAAAGCCTAGGGGGGGAATGGCATAGAGAAGCAAGCTCCACATCCTGTTGTGCCGTGGTCAAAATGAGATGCTAATTAATTACCATTGGCATCTTTAGCAATGCGTGTCAGCTCCTATTTGGTATATCAATCTGTTATGGGATCAAACCGAGGCATGTGAGGCCGTCGCTGGTTTTCCTGCGGCCGCTGCGGTCGGGTGGATGCAGCAGCTTCACCCTGAGGTCACAGCAAACGCTGAGTGCGACCCCCGTGCTTAATGAGAAGGAGTTTAAGTGGCCGATAGCGAAAGAATAACCATAATGGATTTGATCAAATCATGGATCAATAACGATGAATCAACCAGCTGCTGTCGCTTCAGCTCTGGTCTGCGCGGGGGGAAAACAAAACAGGCTCTCTGCGCCGAGAAAAAAACATTCTTTGAAGAAGTTTGTTCATTTCCTCTAAACAGTGTTTGGTTCTTATTGATGAGAACTGCATTCTGGGTAATGTAGGACAAACTACTAAATATTTACGAAAAAGTGTGTATACTTAAAATTTCAATGCATCAAACAGGGCTTGATCTTTACTACGATGGCCACGATGATTACGCATTTTTTCTCCTGTTGTTTATTGGAATAGTTTTAAATTTTGTGGCTGCCTTAAACTACAAAAATAAACACAACAACAACTACAATCGTACAAAATAACTGGTATGGTCCTTTAATTTGGTCTGAGATCATAAAAGGTCAAAAAAGAGTTTACTCTCTCATCCTGTCACCTATCTTCTTAAAATATTACATTTATAAGCTCATTAATATACAAAAAAACAGCTAATTGATTCATTTATCCTGCTATATGAATGTGTGTAATATATCTGTCTTTGTAGCGTTGGCAGACACAAAGAAATGTCATCATTGTGGGGGGAAATAGGCCTGAAAGCACTATATAAACAAATTAGGTTAATGCCCATGAGGATGTGACTCCTATAATGGCTTCCACTGTATACAACCAACACAAGCTAGAAAGAAAAATAGAACAAAATAAAGCGAATTAATAAAACAGGTTGACCAGGTTCCTGCTTCATCAGGAGGCCAACAGCAGCAGCAACAGTCATTAGCCGGAGATAATAAGCACAAGGTCAGGAGATTTCTGAATTATCTCCCCTTCTCCCCACTGTTCTGTCAGACTCCTATGAAGTTGTGTTCAAGAGCGGGCTCACGTTAATCAGCGGTTTAATTGCCACTTGCCTCGGAGTGTGTGGGGAATAAGGCCAATTTCTCAGAGTCTCTCCTTCAGGAGGATGCAGACAGGTTCTTGGAAAGAGAGAAGTCTGTCAGTGTGGATTACTGTCACAGGCAGGAGTCTGGATTTAGCATTTCAGAAACTGCTGAAATTATTAGTAACTGCAGTATAATTTTTGATGTCAACTGTCTTGTTCATGATGTTTCTTAGTAACGGTGGATGTATTTGTTATAGCAGCAGTAATGTCATACATCATAGTGGTGTGACGGAGTTAAGAGGTTCAGCAGCAGTGGCAGCAGAAGTGTAATATAAACATATAATATATTACTGTGTGGTTACAAGTAGATAATGCACAGTATTTTACACAATAATAAATATCTATAAACACTTGTTATTATTATTTTATATACTCTGTAATATTATTCATTATCTGTTTATCCAGTTACGGAGGCTCTATTTAGTAAATAGTACCAGCAGTTGTACTAGTAGTATTTAGGTTTGTAGCAGCTAGTACTAGTAATAGTTTAAGTGTTAAGTGTTAAACATACTTGTTATTGTTATATCAGTTGTAGCAGTAGTGGTACAAGTATTCCAAGTACTAGTGATAGTTGTGAGAGTTCTAGTAGCAATAGCAGTAGTACAAGAATACTTGTACAGAACTAGACAGAATAAAAAGAGTTCATCGCAGTAGTGGAAGAATAAGTAGCAGTTGTAGTAGTAGAAATACTAAAAATTTAGAATAGTAGTAGTGATAGGTATACAAGCTGTAGTAGCAGTACAAAGTATTAAAAGTATGAGGGATAGTTATATGACTTCAAGGAGCAGTAGTAGTAGTACAAGCACTAAAATACTAGTAAAACAGTAGTAGTACTTGCATAAGAATAAGAGTCTTTTATAGTAGTGGAATGAGAAGTAGGAGGAGAAATACTAAGAATTTAGACATGATGTAGGAGAAGTAGTATCCAGCAGCAGTAGTAGTAGTAGTATCAGTCATAGTACTAGTTGTAATACCTTGATTGATAGCAGCAGCAGCGGTAAAAGCAGTTCTTGAAGCAGTTGAAGCAGTATTATTATACACAGTCATCCTGATACAGAAGTAGCTCCATGTATCTGAATGCATTTTGTGTGTGTGTGTGTGTGTGTGTGTGTGTGTGTGTGTGTGTACATGAAGCTAACCTCTCTACAGTAGTAAATATTCTGTAAATGGTTAATTTCTCATCCTCTTCCTATTTATCTGAATTAAACAACGTTTAGGTCTCTTGTCTCTGTACAACAATCCTATTGGTTTAGCGTCGCGTCCTAATATTACTGCATTATCCAGCGAGTGCAAACTGTGCATCCCTTTAATAACTCCATGTCAATGTGATTAATGGACATTGCTTAATAAATTTCCTGTAATTAAGTGTCCACCTGCAGCTCGCTGGAATCAATTACCTTTTTGTTTATGCAATTTCCTCGAGGTATTTAGTTATGTGCTTCCATTATGGAGTTGTAAGATAATATCTGCCTATGCTGCTAATTCCCGCGTTACTGTATGTGACATCGCGGGCTCAGAGGCCTGAAGCAAAGAGCAGTGTAGGAGCAGATGGATGGCAATGAAAGCAGCACTTCTACACTTCATGGCCTCATCGTGACTGATGTTTGCCGTGCGGTGGAGGTTAATATAAAAGACAGAATAATTATAATGCCTGTTGTTTTTACAGTATATGAGTATTGTATTTTCATAATGCCATCAGACGCCGCTATATTAAAAACAAATTACACAACCGCAGAAGTATTAGAGCGTGCATTAGGAGGACAAAGATGAAAATATTTGTTCAGAGGCTAAACAGGTGAAATGATGACGGATAAATTATGTCTTGAGGGTTTCCATTTGCATTATGGGAAACGTAGGCGAGTGTTTCTCATGCTCGGGGACAATCTCAGCTGCTGCTGCTTCTATTGTGATCATTCTTTTCTTAATCTGTCTCTTATAAGTCCCTCTACTTTATGAAAGTGCGGTGCCAAATCTCTGGAGCACCCCTTCAAAAGGGGCTATGGGTACCATTTTAACATTAATGAATACTAGATACCTTTCTAGATAAGTATAATTACCAGGAGCAGAACGTTCCAGCAGTTTCTAAGTTGCTTTATGGCACAAAAGGGGTTAGAGGATGCACAAATGGAAGTTCTCATCAAGTTGCTAACTGGAAAAAATCACTTACAAGGCCAATGTGCACTACTTTGCACTCGATAAGGGTCTAAACTGGTACGTCACACCATGTAGAAGTATTAAACATTATAAAGCATCAAGCAATGTAACGCTTTATATTGTTACTGGTTGATTTTTCTTCTACTGCACCAATCTGCAGCCCACTTGATGTTGAAACAGCTCATCTGATTGGTGGTTATATGGTCCGAAAAATACTATACTATACTATAAGGCAAGTGCAGGAACCATCGTCATGATTACCGCATTATTATACAGCCTACTGATTTTCTTGGCAAGACACGCCCTGCGCAGCATTCAAGCACTTCTGCTTGGCTAATAGTCAACGCCTCCGCTGGTTCGGATTAGGGTCAGCCACTCATAGGCAGATTCATAATCACGCATGCCCACCCAGACCCGTCTATGATGTCACAAGTCAAGCAGCAAACAATGGAATGAAATCAAGAAAGAGCGGAGTCAAAAAATGCAAATGAAATGGCTGTAAATGACAAAACTCTTGACCATAGTTGACGCCCGGGTGCTTGAATAAGCCACACGTAACAGAACTTAATCGGTCAATCAAGTGGCGACGCCGGTCTCAAGCGGACGCTCAAGGAATTACAGTTTTTAACACTTCCGCATTGGCTTCATTTCCAAGCACTGGAGGTTGCTGCTTGGTATTTGCATATTATGATATTTGATGGAGGTAAATGTTTGTTTCCGGTCTGACCCTGTCTATACCCAAACATTTACAGCACCACCTCCCGGAAAATCCTTCCAAAATCTTTGACAACCTGGGTTTTATCAAGCTTTTGCTAATATTTCTAATAGTTATGATAACATTGTACTCAAAGTAGTTCCTGAGATCTGGTAACGCCGCAATATTGCTACAAGAAAGTCGAACGAGGCGAGTAGTAAGTGTAGTAAGATGATCAGAGATGATATGTGACCTAACACGTTGTGAGCACATCAACGCGATCGCTTCAGGAAGCAGCAGGTACCAAAGAAGAAAAGGTGAGCTGTCACATTATAACACGGCATTACATTAAACCTGACAAGGTGAATAATGCAGCTTCATTCACCTTCCTGACGAGGACTCCACCTAAAATGTGAATTTTCTAGTCAACACGACTGTTTACTCGCATCAGACAGTCGTGCGGTCATGAAATCAGATGACTCATTAGTGCAACGAGGGTGACCTTTTCATAAGGGCGGTGACATGTCAGGAAGGTCACCGTGGTTAAATGGCACACCCCGAAGTGACTGTCAATCAAGCGACTGCCACCGTGTCGCCTTGCTGTCATCGCGCAGCAAATATTATGCAAGGACGGCGGGGTGAATTAACCTTCCGCGGTTTGTGTGCTCGCGCTGCTTAAACAGCTTCCGGATTTGTCAAGGCGAAAAGTTCTTTGAAATGTATGAATTTTAAAGGTTGGTAGTGAATTTACACTTAGCAAAGTGGTTGTTTAGAAGACTTATTTCCAATCCACCTGTAAAGACGGCAGTTTGCGGCGAAATGATTCAGACAGCTCAATTTTCTGCCACTTTTTGAGGTATCCAGGTCTGGCATTAATTCAGCTCCGCTTCAGGGCTCATCAAAAGTAAGTGAAGGTGTGAGATTAGAAATTGTGTTTTCTGCCTTCTCCTTCTTCTTGTCGTCTCTCCTGCCGTAGTTTAGCGTTGCAGGCTTCATGCCCTGACAAGAAGTGACTGCAGGCACTCGAGGTGAGTCTGTGCGGGAAATCAGTTTAGAAATTACTGTTGGTGGGAATAAGTGTGGCGCGCATGAATGAGAAATAGATGTCAGTGTGCATTTCAGCAGCCAATCACTTGAGTAGGGCTCTCCAGGAACACAAGTGAGAAGTGGGCAAATAATTGGACTCCCTGTGTCCTGTTAAAATATGTGTATCAGTAAAAGGAGCCGGGGAAGGTGTACTTCACCCAGCAGAACACCGAAGATTTGATAAATATGAGAAGGGAGGTACTTGAGGCTTTCACTCCAAGAAAAAAAAACAAAAAAAAAAACAAGCCGCTGCAATAATGACTGAAATATCAGACGGCGAAGCGTTTACTGCACATCATTCTGCATCAGTCGTGTGTTTGTCTAAATCGGACTCTGGCCAAGTTCTAGGTGAAGCATACATTGGACAATATAACTGTTGTCCTTACATTATGGATGCTGATACAGCAGGGGAAAGCAACAGAACATACAGTTTGGAGGGTTTTTGATTCACTTTATAAGACGTGAATGTGCAAATAATTGGCAGCAGTGACCCTGATCATCATAACTGACATTAAATGAAGTCGTCTTATGACTTTATGCTTCTTGCAATAAACCGTGAAGCAAAAGGTGGGAAGAACTTGCAAAGAGAAGCCCAAAATGTATGTTTAACTGTTTGTTACTAACAAAGACTACAAAGAAAGAGCCTTGTTTATGTCATATGAGTTTGTATGAGTGCATGATCAGATCAGATCAGTTGATCAGATACTTTGAAGCCAGATATATACCTCATCAAAGATACACACATTTGTCTCTGTGGATTTAAGCAGTCTAGGGTATTACGGGTAACTGTGGGTTGCACGAGTTCATAAAGAAGTCGATGTGCAATGGCAGGCTGAAATAAGCCGACCGATTGATCCAAATTCACTCAAATTCTGTGTACAACTGCAGTAAAAAGTTGTATTTAGGACACATTACTAACGAGGTTTAAGGCAGTAGACGTCTCTTTATCTTGTGTGACAACTCATCATGATAAAGAAGTTGTTTCTGTATCAATGCTACAAACTAAATTTGCTAATTCTGCACATTCTGGACCAAACTACTCCCCTTTTTTTCTTTAGGAAACAACAGCCCACATATGTCACTTTCCCTCCACAGCATGTTCAGTAATTATGTTTTTTCGCGTATCACAGTGAAGCTGAAGAAAACCAGACACCCTTCAAGTCTGATAGGCAACGTTTAATTGGTTCAAATATCAGTGCCAGAAATAGAGTCAGTCAGCAACGAGCATTACATAACTGTAATTTAGTTTGTTCTGGGTCAGCGGGCCTCGGCTCTCCGACGGTGCAACGTTAAAAAATGTGACAATTCTTATTAAACACAGTGTGAACGATGCAGATCAGCAGGCAGGATTCAGCCTGGAGGTTACAGGCGGTTTCCTATCAGGGCTCAGCTGATAGAACTTTTCTAATATTTTGTTCTATTAAAGATGTTAAGCAGCAGTTTAACCAATTTCATGCCCCCAAAACAAAGGAAAACTTAATGTAATGTTTTTGTTTCGAAGACACCATGAAACAGCCCAACGTATGGTGAATCTTTTGTTTGTATTCATGAGTTTTCTTCATTCATTCTTAATTGCTTTTTTTGTGTATTTGTTACGTAACAATGTTTAATGTCCAAGCAGTAAAGTGGAGTCAATGCAGAAGTGCCAAAAAATTGCAGTTCCTTAAAATGTCCACTTGAGGCTGGCTCCAGAAGTGAGTCAGTCTCCATAAGTCCCCATGTTTCACAGCAGAAATAAACATGTTTACAGCCTGGTACAAAAAACAGTTTTGGTCTCTGTAGCTAATTTCCCCGTTCATGACAACTGTACTGAGGGTGAATTTATATACAACTCACCTGTTCAGATTATATTAAGGCTTAAAGTCATGCAGGATTAACAGTGTGGCTCTTTGATTGACCGGTGGGTGCCATTACAAATGGCTTGTTTGAGCAACCAGGCATTATTTGATGCCTGATCCGATCGATTTTTGATTAGCTGGGAGGCAGAAAAGCTTCAAAACGACTCTTTAGAAACCTGTGGGTGATGTCACGGATACGCCATCCATTGTTTATACTGTCAATGTCTTTTAGTTACTGTTGCTGTCACCTTTTTATTTATATAATCTTTTTTTTTTGACTGGACAACATCCTACCAAAGTAGATATCTTGAGCCATCTTTGCTCAAAAGTTTGTTTTTAGATTAAATTTTGTTGCAAAATATTAATATCAGCTGGTTCTTTATAAAAAAATAAATACAAATTTGATATCAGGAGTCGGGAAGGAACCTATACCATGTCAAAGTGTGGCTAAAAGCACGTGGACACCAATTTGAACAGTTTGTGGTTGCCCCTCTCTCAACACCCCCAGCTCCATAAAGAAATGGTTTTCCCAGTTTGGCGTGTCACGACATTGTGACGAACACGGTTAAGTGGCATGTTAGCGTAATGTTTGTGTTTGACCGTAAATCCACCGTGTGTAAGGTTGCCAAGGGAAACAAAAAGCACTGTATGTTTGCGTTTAAAGGAAAACTCCACCCTAAAATAGATCTCCCACATGTTATTTCTATAACGCCGTCCTCCTCACTTCTAATTAGTGAATGTGAAGCAGCCTCTCGTTAAGCTGAGCAGCAGAGAGAGACACACTGCGGTGGTGATGTCATGTACAGACAGATCCTGGAGCTGCTCCTCAGACGGTGAATAATGGAACAACTGCTGGATGTGGGGACGTTTTCTGATTCACAGCTGGAAGCCCAACATTCAAATGAAACTCATTTGGATGGAACATCTCAAACAGAAAGTCCCATGAGCCCACAGAGCCAGTCACTAATTCAGTGTCAATGCAGCAACTCATCAATCTAGGACTTGAAGCTCTGGTTTCCAGTTCAGGGAGACAGTTTTCTGTGTTTGCAGATACTGGCTTCATTGTGATGGAAAATAATGGAAACAGCTCAGTGGAAAATTGGTTTTGGAGTGAATTTTTCCTTTAAATTAGAGAAGAGAGCGCACATGATACTTTTCCAAATTGACCCGTAGTTGTCGATTTAGTGCGCAGTTTTCGACACACTCTCATTTCTAACTCATCAAAAACAGCAGCTTGGTCGGTGGCCCTACATGTCAAACTATGACGCTGTAGGTACCGCTCTCTAGCTTTGATTATGCTGAACCCGACGGGCAAGTTAAGCTTGCTGAGAAACAGTTACAATTTAGACACAAAACAACTTGGTTTGGGTTAAAAGACGCGAGTAATGAGATACCAGAGAGAGGTGTGTTTGGGTGTTGGGTGTTTGTTTGACCGTTCCATCCATGCCAACCTGATGGAGACACAGAAATGACACATACAGCATCTTATTTAAAATGTAGGACCAGACCATCATATGTGATGGCTTGGGAGTCACAAGGGTATTTAAATTTA